>NW_027182930.1:260000-267500 GCF_041146395.1 Eulemur rufifrons
AATCGTATCCCTTAACCCTAACCCTAATGCTAACCCCGAAACGTAACCCTCACCGTGACCAGTAAACCTAACCCTAACCTCTAACACAAACCATAGCACATAACTCTAACCCTAAAACTAACCCTAAACCTAACCCTAACCCCTAACTCTTAAGCTTAACCCTAAGCGTTAACTCTCACGCTAACCTTTAATCCTAACCGTAATCCTAATCTTCAACCCTAAACCTAACAGTTAACCCTAACCCTGTACCAAACCCTAACCCCTCATCTTAAACCTAACCGTAAACCTCAACCCTAAAAAAAAGTGTAACCCTTAAACCTAAGAGTAACCTTTAACCCTAACCCTAAGCCCTAACCCTAAGCCCTCACCCTAACACTAAACTTCATCCTTAACCCTAACCATAATCCTAACCCTAAATCTAATTCTCAGACTTCTTGCTTTCTTAGAGTTTAGAAAGCCTGCAATCCTCCCATGCCATGCGTGAAAGGAAGCTCTACCACTGTGTCCTGCATGAAACCCACGGGCCCATACCCAGAGTATGATAGAGTGGGTTCCCGGGTACAATCCCAGCCCCCTAAACTCCCCCAGCCCGCCTAATGCAGACAGGGCCCGTGCGCTAAGCATAAACAATACCCTTAACAGATAACCCTAACCCTGAACATAACACGCAACCCTGTTCTTATTTCTCCCCTTAACACGTAAACCTCACCGTGCGCCTAACTTTAACCTCTTATCCTAACGTTAATGCATAACCCATTTCCTGAGAACAACCCCTAACCCATAATTCTAACCCTATCTCCTAGTCATCACTGTGACACCTAATCGCTAACCCTAATTCTAAACCGCTAACCCTAACCGTAACCCTACCTACAACCCTAACACTGACATTAACCCTTACTTCTAACCCCAAGGCTATGCCTAACAATAACCCTAACCCTTGACCCTAACCCTTCACCCTCACCCCTAAGCCTTACCCTAACCCTTAACCCTAATCCTAATCCTAACCATTAATCCTAACCCTAGCTCTTAAAGATAACCCTGAACCTTGCCCTCACGACTAGACCTAACCCTGACACTAACCTAACACCTAACCCTAACCAGAACCCCTAAAGCTAACCCTGAACCCTATCCCTAACCCTAGCAGTAAACTTTAACCCTAAACCTAAGCCCAACCCGTAACCCTAATCCTATCCTTTTACCCTAAAACTAATCCCTAAACCTAACCCCTATACCTCACCCTAACTCTAACCCCAATCCTAATTCTAACCATACCCCTTCATAAAACACTAACTCCTAACCGCTAACCCTAACACTAACCAAAAACCCTAATCACTAATCCCTAACCCTAACGCTTAACCTTTACCCTAACCATTAACCCTCACCCTAAATCTTAACACTGACCCTAATCTTAACCTTTAACTCTAAGCCTAACCCTTAACCCTACAGTAAGGAAGACCCTTAATGCTAATGGGATCCCTTTTCCGTAACCCTAACACTACAGCTAAAAATAACAGTAACCTTTCATCCTTAAACCTAACCCCTAACACTTACTTTAACCCCAAACCCTAACCCTAATCCTAAGCATTAAACCTAACCCTATCTCTTAACCCTAACGCTAGCCCTTACCCTAACGCCTAGATCTAACCCTAAATCGAACCTACCGCCTAATCCTAACCTTAAGCCCTAATGCTAACACTAACCCTGAACCCTAAACCTACCCGTAACCCTTAACACTAACCCTATCCGTGAACCTTAACCCTGACCCTAACCATTACCCGCACCCAAGCATTTAACCCTGACCCTAACCCTAATCCTTAATGCTAACCCTAACACTAAACCCTAACCCTAAGCCCAACACTTATCCCTAATCCTATCCCTTAAACCTAACCCTAACCCTAATGCTACCCCCTAAACGTAACCCTAACCGTGACCAGTAAACCTAACCCTAACCTCTAACACAAACCATAGCACATAACTCTAACCCTAAAACTAACCCTAACACTAACCCTAACCCTAACCCTAAACCCTAACTCTTAACCTTAACCCTAAGCGTTAACTCTCACGCTAACCTTTAATCCTAACCCTAATCCTAATCTTCAACCCTAAACCTAACACTTAACCCTAACCCTGTACCAAACCCTAACCCCTCATCTTAACCCTAACCGTAAACCTCAACCCTAAACCAAAGTGTAACCGTTAAACCTAAGAGTAACCTTTAACCCTAACCCTAATCCCTAACCCTAAGCCCTCACCCTAACACTAAACTTCATCCTTAACCCTAACCAGAATCCTAACCCTAAATCTAATTCTCAGACTTCTTGCTTTCTTAGAGTTTAGAAAGCCTGCAATCCTCCCATGCCATGCGTGAAAGGAGGCTCTACCACTGTGTCCTGTATGAAACCCACGGGCCCATACACAGAGTATGATAGAGTGGGTTCCAGGGTACAATCCCAGCCCCAAAACGCCCCCCCGCCCGCCTAATGCAGACAGCGTCCGTGCGCTAAGCATAAAAAATACCTTTAACAGATAACCCTAACCCAGAACATAACACCCAACCCTGTTCCTATTTCTCCCCTTAACACGTAAACTTCACCGTGCGCCTAACTTTAACCTCTTATCCTAACGTTAATGCATAACCCATTTCCTGAGAACAACCCCTATCCCATAATTCTAACCCTATCTCCTAGTCATCACTGTGACACCTAATCCCTAACCCTAATTCCAAACCGCTAACCCTAACCGTAACCCTACCTACAACCCTAACACTGACAGTAACCCTTACTTCTAACCCCAACGCTATGCCTAACAAAAACCCTAACCCTTGACCCTAACCCTTCACCCTAACCCCTAAGCCTTACCCTAACCCTTAACCCTAATCCTAATCCTAACCATTAAACCTAACCCTAGCTCTTAAAGCTAACCCTAAACCTTACCCTCACGACTAGACCTAACCCTGACACTAACCTAACACTTAACCCTCACCAGAACCCCTAAAGCTAACCCTGAACCCTATCCCTAACCCTAGCAGTAAACTTTAACCCTAAACCTAAGCCCAACCCGTAACCCTAATCCTATCCTTTTACCCTAAAACTAACCCCTAAACCTAACCCCTATACCTCACCCTAACTCTAACCCCAATCCTAATTCTAACCATACCCCTTCATAAAACACTAACCGCTAACCTAACACTAACCAAAAATCCTAATCACTAATCCCTAACCCTAACACTTAACCTTTACCCTAACCATTAACCCTCACCCTAAATCTTAACACTGACCCTAACCTTAACCTTTAACTCTAAGCCTAACCCTTAAGCCTACAGTAAGGAAGACCCTTAATGCTAATGGGATCCCTTATCCCTAACCCTAACACTACAGCTAAAAATAACCCTAACCTTGGATCCTTAAACCTAACCCCTAACACTTACTTTAACCCCAAACCCTAACCCTAATCCTAAGCATTAAACCTAACCCTATCTCTGAACCCTAACGCTAGCCCTTACCCTAACGCCTAGATCTAACCCTAAATCGAACCTACCGCCTAATCCTAACCTTAAGCCCTAATGCTAATTCTAACCCTGAACCCTAAACCTACCGGTAACCCTTAACACTAACCCTATCCGTGAACCTTAATCCTGACGCTAACCATTACCCGCACCCAAGCATTTAACCCTGACCCTACCCCTAATCCTTAATGATAACACTAACACTAAACCCTAACACTAAGCCCAACACTTAACCCTAATCCTATCCCTTAACCCTAACCCTAACGCAAACCCCTAAACGTAACCCTAACCGTGACCAGTAAACCTAACCTTAACCTCTAACACAAACCATAGCACATAATTCTAACCCTAAAACTAAACCTAACCCCAACCCTAACCTTAAACCCTAACTCTTAACCTTAACCCTAAGCGTTAACTCTCACGCTAACCTTTAATCCTAACCCTAATCCTAATCTTCAACCCTAAACCTAACACTTAACCCTAACCCTGTACCAAACCCTAACCCCTCATCTTAACCCTAACCGTAAACCTCAACCCTAAACCAAAGTGTAGCCGTTAAATCTAAGAGTAGCCTTTAACCCTAACCCTAATCCCTAACCCTAAGCCCTCACCCTAACACTAAACTTCATCCTTAACCCTAACCAGAATCCTAACCCTAAATCTAATTCTCAGACTTCTTGCTTTCTTAGAGTTTAGAAAGCCTGCCATCCTCCCATGCCATGCGTGAAAGGAGGCTCTACCACTGTGTCCTGCATGAAACCCACGGGCCCATACCCAGAGTATGATAGAGTGGGTTCCCGGGTACAATCCCAGCCCCCTAAACTCCCCCCACCCGCCTAATGCAGACAGGGCCCGTGCGCTAAGCATAAACAATACCTTTAACAGATAACCCTAACCCTGAACATAGCACCCAACCCTGTTCCTCTTTCTCCCCTTAACACGTAAACCTCACCGTGCGCCTAACTTTAACCTCTTATCCTAACGTTAATGCATAACCCATTTCCTGAGAACAACCCCTATCCCATAATAATAACCCTATCTCCTAGTCATCACTGTGACACCTAATGCCTAACCCTAATTCTAAACTGCTAACCCTAACCGTAACCCTACCTACAACCCTAACACTGACAGTAACCCTTACTTCTAACCCCAACGCTATGCCTAACAAAAACCCTAACCCTTGACCCTAACCCTTCACCCTCACCCCTAAGCCTTACCCTAACCCTTAACCCTAATCCTAATCCTAACCATTAAACCTAACCCTAGCTCTTAAAGCTAACCCTAAACCTTACCCTCACGACTAGACCTAACCCTGACACTAACCTAACACCTAACCCTAACCAGAACCCCTAAAGCTAACCCTGAACCCTATCCCTAACCCTAGCAGTAAACTTTAATCCTAAACCTAAGCCCAACCCGTAACCCTAATCCTATCCTTTTACCCTAAAACTAACCCCTAAACCTAACCCCTATACCTCACCCTAACTCTAACCCCAATCCTAATTCTAACCATACCCCTTCATAAAACACTAACTCCTAACCGCTAACCCTAACACTAACCAGAAACCCTAATCACTAATCCCTAACCCTAACGCTTAACCTTTACCCTAACCGTTAACCCTCACCCTAAATCTTAACACTGACCCTAACCTTAACCTTTAACTCTAAGCCTAACCCTTAACCCTACAGTAAGGAAGACCCTTAATGCTAATGGGATCCCTTATCCTTAACCCTAACACTACAGCTAAAAATAACCCTAACCTTGGATCCTTAAACCTAACCCCTAACAGTTACTTTAACCCCAAACCCTAACCCTAATCCTAAGCATTAAAGCTAACCCTATCTCTTAACCCTAACGCTAGCCCTTACCCTAACGCCTAGATCTAACCCTAAATCTAACCTACCGCCTAATCCTAAACTTAAGTCCTAATGCTAACTCTAACCCTGAAACCTAAACCTACCCGTAACCCTTATCACTAACCCTATCCGTGAACCTTAACCCTGACCCTAACCATTACCCGCACCCAAGCATTTAACCCTGACCCTAACCCTAATCCTTAATGCTAACCCTAACACTAAACCCTAACCCTAAGCCCAACACTTATCCCTAATCCTATCCCTTAAACCTAACCCTAACCCTAATGCTACCCCCTAAACGTAACCCTAACCGTGACCAGTAAACCTAACCCTAACCTCTAACACAAACCATAGCACATAACTCTAACCCTAAAACTAACCCTAACACTAACCCTAACCCTAACCCTAAACCCTAACTCTTAACCTTAACCCTAAGCGTTAACTCTCACGCTAACCTTTAATCCTAACCCTAATCCTAATCTTCAACCCTAAACCTAACACTTAACCCTAACCCTGTACCAAACCCTAACCCCTCATCTTAACCCTAACCGTAAACCTCAACCCTAAACCAAAGTGTAACCGTTAAACCTAAGAGTAACCTTTAACCCTAACCCTAATCCCTAACCCTAAGCCCTCACCCTAACACTAAACTTCATCCTTAACCCTAACCAGAATCCTAACCCTAAATCTAATTCTCAGACTTCTTGCTTTCTTAGAGTTTAGAAAGCCTGCAATCCTCCCATGCCATGCGTCAAAGGAGGCTCTACCACTGTGTCCTGCATGAAACCCACGGGCCCATACCCAGAGTATGATAGAGTGGGTTCCCGGGTACAATCCCAGCCCCCTAAACTCCCCCCGCCTGCCTAATGCAGACAGGGCCCGTGCGCTAAGCATAAACAATACCTTTAACAGATAACCCTAACCCTGAACATAACACCCAACCCTGTTCCTATTTCTCCCCTTAACACGTAAACCTCACCGTGCGCCTAACTTTAACCTCTTATCCTAACGTTAATGCATAACCCATTTCCTGAGAACAACCCCTATCCCATAATTCTAACCCTATCCCCTAGTCATCACTGTGACACCTAATCCCTAACCCTAATTCTAAACCGCTAAACCTAACCGTAACCCTACCTACAACCCTAACACTGACAGTAACCCTTACTTCTAACCTCAACGCTATGCCTAACAAAAACCCTATCCCTTGACCCTAACCCTTCACCCTAACCCCTAAGCCTTACCCTAACCCTTAACCCTAATCCTAATCCTAACCATTAAACCTAACCCTAGCTCTTAAAGCTAACCCTAAACCTTACCCTCACGACTAGACCTAACCCTGACACTAACCTAACACCTAACCCTAACCAGAACCCCTAAAGCTAACCCTGAACCCTATCCCTAACCCTAGCAGTAAACTTTAACCCTAAACCTAAGCCCAACCCGTAACCCTAATCCTATCCTTTTACCCTAAAACTAACCCCTAAACCTAACCCCTATACCTCACCCTAACTCTAACCCCAATCCTAATTCTAACCATACCCCTTCATAAAACACTAACTCCTAACCGCTAACCCTAACACTAACCAAAAACCCTAACCACTAATCCCTAACCCTAACGCTTAACCTTTACCCTAACCATTAACCCTCACCCTAAATCTTAACACTGACCCTAACCTTAACCTTTAACTCTAAGCCTAACCCTTAACCCTACAGTAAGGAAGACCCTTAATGCTAGTGGGATCCCTTATCCCTAACCCTAACACTACAGCTAAAAGTAACCCTAACCTTGGATCCTTAAACCTGACCCCTAACACTTACTTTAACCCCAAACCCTAACCCTAATCCTAAGCATTAAACCTAACCCTATCTCTTAACCCTAACGCTAGCCCTTACCCTAACGCCTAGATCTAACCTTAAAGCTAACCTACCGCCTAATCCTAACCTTAAGCCCTAATGCTAACACTAACCCTGAACCCTAAACCTACCCGTAACCCTTAACACTAACCCTATCCGTGAACCTTAACCCTGACCCTAACCATTACCCGCACCCAAGCATTTAACCCTGACCCTAACCCTAATCCTTAATGCTAACCCTAACACTAAACCCTAACCCTAAGGCCAACACTTAAACCTAA
>NW_027182930.1:282500-290000 GCF_041146395.1 Eulemur rufifrons
TCCCTAACCCTAGCAGTAAACTTTAATCCTAAACCTAAGCCCAACCCGTAACCCTAATCCTATCCTTTTACCCTAAAACTAACCCCTAAACCTAACCCCTATACCTCACCCTAACTCTAACCCCAATCCTAATTCTAACCATACCCCTTCATAAAACACTAACTCCTAACCGCTAACCCTAACACTAACCAGAAACCCTAATCACTAATCCCTAACCCTAACGCTTAACCTTTACCCTAACCGTTAACCCTCACCCTAAATCTTAACACTGACCCTAACCTTAACCTTTAACTCTAAGCCTAACCCTTAACCCTACAGTAAGGAAGACCCTTAATGCTAATGGGATCCCTTATCCGTAACCCTAACACTACAGCTAAAAATAACCCTAACCTTGGATCCTTAAACCTAACCCCTAACAGTTACTTTAACCCCAAACCCTAACCCTAATCCTAAGCATTAAAGCTAACCCTATCTCTTAACCCTAACGCTAGCCCTTACCCTAACGCCTAGATCTAACCCTAAATCTAACCTACCGCCTAATCCTAAACTTAAGTCCTAATGCTAACTCTAACCCTGAAACCTAAACCTACCCGTAACCCTTATCACTAACCCTATCCGTGAACCTTAACCCTGACCCTAACCATTACCCGCACCCAAGCATTTAACCCTGACCCTAACCCTAATCCTTAATGCTAACCCTAACCCTAAACCCTAACCCTAAGCCCAACACTTATCCCTAATCCTATCCCTTAAACCTAACCCTAACCCTAATGCTACCCCCTAAACGTAACCCTAACCGTGACCAGTAAACCTAACCCTAACCTCTAACACAAACCATAGCACATAACTCTAACCCTAAAACTAACCCTAACACTAACCCTAACCCTAACCCTAAACCCTAACTCTTAACCTTAACCCTAAGCGTTAACTCTCACGCTAACCTTTAATCCTAACCCTAATCCTAATCTTCAACCGTAAACCTAACACTTAACCCTAACCCTGTACCAAAACCTAACCCCTCATCTTAACCCTAACCGTAAACCTCAACCCTAAACCAAAGTGTAACCGTTAAACCTAAGAGTAACCTTTAACCCTAACCCTAATCTCTAACCCTAAGCCCTCACCCTAACACTAAACTTCATCCTTAACCCTAACCAGAATCCTAACCCTAAATCTAATTCTCAGACTTCTTGCTTTCTTAGAGTTTAGAAAGCCTGCAATCCTCCCATGCCATGCGTCAAAGGAGGCTCTACCACTGTGTCCTGCATGAAACCCACGGGCCCATACCCAGAGTATGATAGAGTGGGTTCCCGGGTACAATCCCAGCCCCCTAAACTCCCCCCGCCCGCCTAATGCAGACAGGGCCCGTGCGCTAAGCATAAACAATACCTTTAACAGATAACCCTAACCCTGAACATAGCACCCAACCCTGTTCCTCTTTCTCCCCTTAACACGTAAACCTCACCGTGCGCCTAACTTTAACCTCTTATCCTAACGTTAATGCATAACCCATTTCCTGAGAACTACCCCTAGCCCATAATTCTAACCCTATCTCCTAGTCATCACTGTGACACCTAATCCCTAACCCTAATTCTAAACCGCTAACCCTAACCGTAACCCTACCTACAACCCTAACACTGACAGTAACCCTTACTTCTAACCCCAACGCTATGCCTAACAAAAACCCTATCCCTTGACCCTAACCCTTCACCCTAACCCCTAAGCCTTACCCTAACCCTTAACCCTAATCCTAATCCTAACCATTAAACCTAACCCTAGCTCTTAAAGCTAACCCTAAACCTTACCCTCACGACTAGACCTAACCCTGACACTAACCTAACACCTAACCCTAACCAGAACCCCTAAAGCTAACCCTGAACCCTATCCCTAACCCTAGCAGTAAACTTTAACCCTAAACCTAAGCCCAACCCGTAACCCTAATCCTATCCTTTTACCCTAAAACTAACCCCTAAACCTAACCCCTATACCTCACCCTAACTCTAACCCCAATCCTAATTCTAACCATACCCCTTCATAAAACACTAACTCCTAACCGCTAACCCTAACACTAACCAAAAACCCTAACCACTAATCCCTAACCCTAACGCTTAACCTTTACCCTAACCGTTAACCCTCACCCTAAATCTTAACACTGACCCTAACCTTAACCTTTAACTCTAAGCCTAACCCTTAACCCTACAGTAAGGAAGACCCTTAATGCTAGTGGGATCCCTTATCCCTAACCCTAACACTACAGCTAAAAGTAACCCTAACCTTGGATCCTTAAACCTGACCCCTAACACTTACTTTAACCCCAAACCCTAACCCTAATCCTAAGCATTAAACCTAACCCTATCTCTTAACCCTAACGCTAGCCCTTACCCTAACGCCTAGATCTAACCTTAAAGCTAACCTACCGCCTAATCCTAACCTTAAGCCCTAATGCTAACACTAACCCTGAACCCTAAACCTACCCGTAACCCTTAACACTAACCCTATCCGTGAACCTTAACCCTGACCCTAACCATTACCCGCACCCAAGCATTTAACCCTGACCCTAACCCTAATCCTTAATGCTAACCCTAACCCTAAGCCCAACACTTAACCCTAATCCTATCCCTTAACCCTAACCCTAACCCTAATGCTACCCGCTAAAGGTAACCCTAAGCGTGACCAGTAAACCTCACCCTAACCTCTAACACAAACCATAGCACATAACTCTAACCCTAAAACTAACCCTAACCCTAAACCTAAACACTAACTCTTAACCTTAACCCTAAGCGTTAACTCTCACGCTAACCTTTAATCCTAACCCTAATCCTAATCTTCAACCCTAAACCTAACTCTTAACCCTAACCCTGTACCCAACCCTAACCACTCATCTTAACCCTACCCGTAAACCTCAACCCTAAACCAAAGTGTGACCATTAAACCTAAGAGTAACCTTTAACCCTAACCCTAATCCCTAACCCTAAGCGCTCAGCCTAACACTAAACTTCATCCTTAACCCTAACCAGAATCCTAACCCTAAATCTAATTCTCAGACTTCTTGCTTTCTTAGAGTTTAGAAAGCCTGCAATCCTCCCATGCCATGCGTGTAAGGAGGCTCTACCACTGTGTCCTCCATGAAACCCACGGGCCCATACCCAGAGTATGATAGAGTGGGTTCCCGGGTACAATCCCAGTCCCCTAAACTCCCCCCGCCCGCCTAATGCAGACAGGGCCCGTGCGCTAAGCATAAACAATACCTTTAACAGATAACCCTAACCCTGAACATAACACCCAACCCTGTTCCTATTTCTCCCCTTAACACGTAAACCTCACCGTGCGCCTAACTTTAACCTCTTATCCTAACGTTAATGCATAACCCATTTCCTGAGAACAACCCCTATCCCATAATTCTAACCCTATCTCCTAGTCATCACTGTGACACCTAATCCCTAACCCTAATTCTAAACCGCTAACCCTAACCGTAACCCTACCTACAACCCTAACACTGACAGTAACCCTTACTTCTAACCCCAACGCTATGCGTAACAAGAACCCTAACCCTTCACCCTAACCCCTAAGCCTTCCCCTAACCCTTAACCCTTATCCTAATCCTAACCATTAAACCTAACCCAAGCTCTTGAAGCTAACCCTAAACCTTACCCTCATGACTAGACCTAACCCTGACACTAACCTAACACCTAACCCTAACCAGAACCCCTAAAGCTAACCCTGAACCCTATCCCTAACCCCAGCAGTAAATTTTAACCCTAAAACTAAGCCCAACCCGTAACCCAAATCCTATCCTTTTACCCTAAATCTAACCCCTAAACCTAACCCCTATACCTCACCCTAACTCTAACCCCAATCCTAATTCTAACCATACCCCTTCATAAAACACTAATTCCTAACCGATAACCCTAAGACTAACCAAAAACCCTAATTCATAATCCCTAACCCTAATGCTTAACCTTTACCCAAACCGTTAACCCTCACCCTAAATCTTAGCACTGACCCTAACCTTAACCTTTAACTCTAAGCCTAACCCTTAATGCTACAGGAAGGAAGACCCTTAATGCTAATGGGATCCCTTATCCCTAACCCTAACACTACAGCTAAAAATAACCCTAACCTTCGATCCTTAAACCTAACCCCTAACACTTACTTTAACCCCAAACCCTAACCCTAATACTAAGCATTAAACCTAGCCCTATCTCTTAACCCTAACGCTAACCCTTACCCTAACGCCTAGATCTAACCCTAAATATAAAGTACCCGCCTAATCTTAACCTTAAGCACTAATGCTACCACTAACCCTGAACCCTATACCTACCCGTAATCCTTAACACTAACCCTATCCGTGAACCTTAACCCTGACGCTAACCATTACCCGCACCCAAGCATTTAACCCTGACCCTAACCCTAATCCTTAATAATAACCCTAACACTAAACCCTAACCCTAACCCAACACTTATCCCTTATCCTATGCCTTAAACCTAACCCTAACCCTAATGCTACGCCCTAAACGTAACCCTAACCGTGACCAGTAAACCTAACCCTAACCTCTAACACAAAGCATAGCACATAACTCTAACCCTAATACTAACCCTAACCCTAACCCTAACCCTAAACCCTAACTATTAACCTTAACCCTAAGCGTTAACTCTCACGCTAACCTTTAATCCTAACCCTAATCCTAATCTTCATCCCTAAACCTAACACTTAACCCTAACCCTGTACCAAACCCTAACCCCTCATCTTAACCCTACCGTAAAACTCAACCCTAAACCAAAGTGTAACCGTTAAACCTAAGAGTAACCTTTAACCCTAACCCTATTCCCTAACCCTAAGCCCTCACCCTAACACTAAACTTCATCCTTAACCCTAACCATAATCCTAACCCTAAATCTAATTCTCAGACTTCTTGCTTTCTTAGAGTTTAGAAAGCCTGCCATCCTCCCATGCCATGAGTGAAAGGAGGCTCTACCACTGTGTCCTTCATGAAACCCACGGGCCCATACCCAGAGTATGATAGAGTGGGTTCCCGGGTACAATCCCAGCCCCCTAAACTCCCCCGGCCCGCCTAATGCAGACAGGGCCCGTGCGCTAAGCATAAACAATACCTTTAACAGATAACCCTAACCCTGAACATAACACCCAACCCTGTTCCTATTTCTCCCCTTAACACGTAAACCTCACCGTGCGCCTAACTTTAACCTCTTATCCTAACGTTAATGCATAACCCATTTCCTGAGAAAAACACCTATCCCATAATAATAACCCTATCTCCTAGTCATCACTGTGACACCTAATCCCTAACCCTAATTCTAAACCGCTAACCCTAACCGTAACCCTACCTACAACCCTAACACTGACAGTAACCCTTACTTCTAACCCCAACGCTATGCCTAACAAAAACCCTAACCCTTGACCCTAACCCTTCACCCTAACCCCTAAGCCTTACCCTAACCCTTAACCCTAATCCTAATCCTAACCATTAAACCTAACCCTAGCTCTTAAAGCTAACCCTAAACCTTACCCTCACGACTAGACCTAACCCTGACACTAACCTAACACCTAACCCTAACCAGAACCCCTAAAGCTAAGCCTGAACCCTATCCCTAACCCTAGCAGTAAACTTTAACCCTAAACCTAAGCCCAACCCGTAACCCTAATAGTATCCTTTTACCCTAAAACTAACCCCTAAACCTAACCCCTATACCTCACCCTAACTCTAACCCCAATCCTAATTCTAACCATACCCCTTCATAAAACAATAACTCCTAACCGCTAACCCTAACACTAACCAGAAACCCTAATCACTAATCCCTAACCCTAACGCTTAACCTTTACCGTAACCGTTAACCCTCACCCTAAATCTTAACCCTGACCCTAACCTTAACCTTTAACTCTAAGCCTAACCCTTAACCCTACAGTAAGGAAGACCCTTAATGCTAATGGGATCCCTTATCCCTAACCCTAACACTACAGCTAAAAATAACCCTAACCTTGGATCCTTAAACCTAACCCCTAACACTTACTTTAACCCCAAACCCTAACCCTAATCCTAAGCATTAAACCTAACCCTATCTCTTAACCCTAACCCTAGCCCTTACTCTAACGCCTAGATCTAACCCTAAATCTAACCTACCGCCTAATCCTAAACTTAAGTCCTAATGCTAACTCTAACCCTGAACCCTAAACCTACCCGTAACCCTTAACACTAACCCTATCCGTGAACCTTAACCCTGACCCTAACCATTACCCGCACCCAAGCATTTAACCCTGACCCTAACCCTAATCCTTAATGATAACCCTAACACTAAACCCTAACCCTAAGGCCAACACTTAAACCTAATCCTATCCCTTAACCCTAACCCTAATGCTAACCCCTAAACGTAACCCTCACCGTGACCAGTAAACCTAACCCTAACCTCTAACACAAAGCTTAGCACATAACTCTAACCCTAAAACTAACCCTAACCCTAACCCTAACCCTAAACCCTAACTCTTAACCTTAACCCTATGCGTTAACTCTCACGCTAACCTTTAATCCTAACTCTAATCCTAATCTTCAACCCTAAACCTAACACTTAACCCTAACTCTGTACCAAACCCTAACCCCTCATCTTAACCCTAACGGTAAACCTCAACCCTATACCAAAGTGTAACCATTAAACCTAAGAGTAACCTTTAACCCTAACCCTAATCCCTAACCCTAAGCCCTCACCCTAACACTAAACTTCATCCTTAACCCTAACCATAATCCTAACCCTAAATCTAATTCTCAGACTTCTTGCTTTCTTAGAGTTTAGAAAGCCTGCAATCCTCCCATGCCATGCGTGAAAGGAGGCTCTACCTCTGCGTCCTGCATGAAACCCACGGGCTCATACCCAGAGTATGATAGAGTGGGTTCCCGGGTACAATCCCAGCCCCCTAAACTCCCCCCGCCCTCCCAATGCAGTCAGGGCCCGTGCGCTAAGCATAAACAATACCTTTAACAGATAACCCTAACCCTGAACATAACACCCAACCCTGTTCCTATTTCTCCCCTTAACACGTAAACCTCACCGTGCACCTAACTTTAACCTCTTATCCTAACGTTAATGCATAACCCATTTCCTGAGAACAACCCCTATCCCATAATTCTAACCCTATCTCCTAGTCATCACTGTGACACCTAATCCCTAACCCTAATTCTAAACCGCTAACCCTAACCGTAACCCTACCTACAACCCTAACACTGACAGTAACCCTTACTTCTAACCCCAACGCTATGCCTAACAAAAACCCTAAACCTTCACCCTAACCCCTAAGCCTTACCGTAACCCTTAACCCTAATCCTAATCCTAACCATTAAACCTAACCCTATCTCTTAAAGCTAACCCTAAAACTTACCCTCACGACTAGACCTAACGCTGACACTAACCTAACACCTAACCCTAACCAGAACCTCTAAAGCTAACCCTGAACCCTATCACTAACCCTAGCAGTAAACTTTAACCCTAAAC
>NW_027182930.1:327500-340000 GCF_041146395.1 Eulemur rufifrons
CTAATTCTAAACTGCTAACCCTAACCGTAACCCTACCTACAACCCTAACACTGACAGTAACCCTTACTTCTAACCCCAACGCTATGCCTAACAAAAACCCTAACTCTTGACCCTAACCCTTCACCCTAACCCCTAAGCCTTACCCTAACCCTTAACCCTAATCCTAATCCTAACCATTAAAACTAACCCTAGCTCTTAAAGCTAACCCTAAACCTTACCCTCACGACTAGACCTAACCCTGACACTAACCTAACACCTAACCCTAACCAGAACCCCCAAAGCTAACCCTGAACCCTATCCCTAACCGTAGCAGTAAACTTTAACCCTAAACCTAAGCCCAACCCGTAACCCTAATCCTATCCTTTTACCCTAAAACTAACCCCTAAACCTAATCCCTATACCTCACCCTAACTCTAACCCCAATCCTAATTCTAACCATACCCCTTCATAAAACACTAACTCCTAACCGCTAACCCTAACACTAACCAAAAACCCTAATCACTAATCCCTAACCCTAACGCTTAACCTTTACCTTAACCGTTAACCCTCACCCTAAATCTTAACACTGACCCTAACCTTAACCTTTAACTCTAAGCCTAACCCTTAACCCTACAGTAAGGAAGACCCTTAATGCTAATGGGATCCCTTATCCCTAACCCTAACACTACAGCTAAAAATAACCCTAACCTTGGATCCTTAAACCTAACCCCTAACACTTACTTTAACCCCAAACCCTAACCCTAAACCTAAGCATTAATCCGAAACCTATCTCTTAACCCTAACGCTAGCCCTTACCCTAACGCCTAGATCTAACCCTAAATCTAACCTACCGCCTAATCCTAAGCTTAAGCCCTAATGCTAACTCTAACCCTGAACCCTAAACCTACCCGTAACCCTTAACACTAACCCTATCCGTGAACCTTAACCCTGACCCTAACCATTACCCGCACCCAGGCATTTAACCCTTTCCCTACCCCTAATCCTTAATGATAACCCTAACACTAAACCCTAACTCTAAGCCCAACACTTAACCCTATTCCTATCCCTTAACCCTAACCCTAATGCTAACCCCTAAACGTAACCCTAACCGTGACTAGTAAACCTAAGCCTAACCTCTCACACAAACCATAGCACATAACTCTAACCCTAAAACTAACCCTAACCCTAACCCTAACCCTAAACCCTAACTCTTAACCTTAACACTAAGCGTTATCTCTCACGCTAACCTTTAATCCTAACCCTAATCCTAATCTTGAACCCTAAACCTAACACTTAACCCTAACCCTGTACCAAACCCTAACCCCTCATCTTAACCCTTACCGTAAACCTCAACCCTAAACCAAAGTGTAACCGTTATACTTAAGAGTAACCTTTAACCCTAACCCTAATCCCTAACCCTAAGCCCTCACCCTAACACTAAACTTCATCCTTAACCCTAACCTGAATCCTAACCCTAAATCTAATTCTCAGAATTCTTGCTTTCTTAATGTTAGAGCCTCAATCCTCCCATGCCATGCGTGAAAGGAGGCTCTACCACTGTGTCCTGCATGAAACCCACGGGCCCATACCCAGAATATGTTAGAGTGGGTTCCCGGGTACAATCCCAGCCCCCTAAACTCCCCCCGCCCGCCTAATGCAGACAGGGCCCGTGCGCTAAGCATAAACAATACCTTTAACAGATAACCCTAACCCTGAACATAACACCCAACCCTGTTCCTATTTCTCCCCTTAACACGTAAACCTCACCGTGCGCCTAACTTTAACCTCTTATCCTAACGTTAATGCATAACCCATTTCCTGAGAACAACCCCTATCCCATAATTCTAATCCTATCTCCTAGTCATCACTGTGACACCTAATCCCTAACCCTAATTCTAAACCGCTAACCCTAACCGTAACCCTACCTACAACCCTAACACTGACAGTAACCCTTACTTCTAACCCCAACGCTATGCCTAACAAAAACCCTAACCCTTCACCCTAACCCCTAAGCCTTACCCTAACCCTTAACCCTAATCCTAATCCTAACCATTAAACCTAACCCTAGCTCTTAAAGCTAACCCTAAACCTTACCATCACGACTAGACCTAACCCTGACACTAACCTAACACCTAACCCTAACCAGAACCCCTAAAGCTAACCCTGAACCCTATCCCTAAGCCTAGCAGTAAACTTTAACCCTAAACCTAAGCCCAACCCGTATCCCTAATCCTCTCCTTTTACCCTAAAACTAACCCCTAAACCTAACCCCTATACCTCACCCTAACTCTAACCCCAATCCTAATTCTAACCATACCCCTTCATAAAACACTAACTCCTAACCGCTAACCCTAACACTAACCAAAAACCCTAATCACTAATCCCTAACCCTAACGCTTAACCTTTACCCTAACCATTAACCCTCACCCTACGTCTTAACACTGACCCTAACCTTAACCTTTAACTCTAAGCCTAACCCTTAACCCTACAGTAAGGAAGACCCTTAATGCTAATGGGATCCCTTATCCCTAACCCTAACACTACAGCTAAAAATAACCCTAACCTTGGATCCTGAAACCTAACCCCTAACACTTACTTTAACCCCAAACCCTAAGCCTAATTCTAAGCATTAAACCTAACCCTGTCTCTTAACCCTAACGCTAGCCCTTACCCTAACGCCTAGATCTAACCCTAAATGTAACCTACCGCCTAATCCTAACCTTAAGCCCTAATGCTAACTCTAACCCTGAACCCTAAACCTACCCGTAACCCTTAACACTAACCCTACCCGTGAACCTTAACCCTGACCCTAACCATTACCCGCACCCAAGCATTTAACCCTGACCCTAACCCTAATCCTTAATGATAACCCTAACACTAAACCCTAACCCTAAGCCCAACACTTAACCCTATTCCTATCCCTTAACCCTAACCCTAATGCTAACCCCTAAACGTCACCCTCACCGTGAGCAGTAAACCTAACACTAACCTCTAACACAAACCATAGCACATAACTCTAACCCTAAAACTAACCCTAACCCTAACCCTAACACTAAACCCTAACTCTTAACCTTAACCCTAAGCGTTAACTCTCACGCTAACCTTTAATCCTAACCCTAAACCTAATCTTCAACCCTAAACCTAACACTTAACCCTAACCCTGTACCAAACCCTAAACCCTCATCTTAACCCTAACCGTAAATCTCAACCCTAAAACAAAGTGTAACCGTTAAACCTAAGAGTAACCTTTAACCCTAACCCTAATCCCTAACCCTAAGCCCTCACCCTAACACTAAACTTCATCCTTAACCCTAACCATAATCCTAACCCTAAATCTAATTCTCAGACTTCTTGCTTTCTTAGAGTTTAGAAAGCCTGCAATCCTCCCATGCCATGCGTGAAAGGAGGCTCTACCACTGTGTCCTGCATGAAACCCACGGGCCCATACCCAGAGTATGATAGAGTGGGTTCCCAGGTACAATCCCAGCCCCCTAAACTCCCCCCGCCCGCCTAATGCAGACAGGGCCCGTGCCCTAAGCATAAACAATACCTTTAACAGATAACCCTAACCCTGAACATAACACCCAACCCTGTTCCTATTTCTCCCCTTAACACGTAAACCTCACCGTGTGCCTAACTTTAACCTCTTATCCTAACGTTAATGCATAACCCATTTCCTGAGAACAACCCCTATCCCATAATTCTAACCCTATCTCCTAGTCATCACTGTGACACCTAATCCGTAACCCTAATTCTAAACCGCTAACCCTAACCCTAACCCCTAAACCTAACCCCTATACCTCACCCTAACTCTAACCCAATCCTAATTCTAACCATACCCCTTCATAAAACACTAACTCCTAACCGCTAACCCTAACACTAACCAAAAACCAAAATCACTAATCCCTAACCCTAACGCTTAACCTTTACCCTAACCGTTAACCCTCACCCTAAATCTTAACACTGACCCTAACCTTAACCTTTAACTCTAAGCCTAACCCTTAACCCGACAGTAAGGAAGACCCTTAATGCTAATGGGATCCCTTATCCCTAACCCTAACACTACAGCTAAAAATAACCCTAACCTTGGATCCTTAAACCTAACCCGTAACACTTACTTTAACCCCAAACCCTAACCCTAATCCTAAGCATTAAACCTAATCCTATGTCTTAAACATAACGGTAGCCCTTACCCTAACGCCTAGATCTAACCCTAAATCTAACCTACCGCCTAATCCTAACCTTAAGCCCTAATGCTAACTCTAACCCTGAACCCTAAACCTACCCGTAACCCTTAACACTAACCCTATCCGTGAACCTTAACCCTGACCCTAACCATTACCCGCACCCAAGCATTTAACCCTGACCCTACCCCTAGTCCTTAATGATAACCCTAACACTAAACCCTAACCCTAAGCCCAACACTTAACCCTAATCCTATCCCTTAACCCTAACCCTAACTCTAACCCTAATGCTAACGCCTAAACGTAACCCTAACCGTCACCAGTAAACCTAAGCCTAACCTCTAACACAAACCATAGCACATAACTCTAACCCTAATACTAACCCTAACCCTAACCCTAACCCTAAACACTAACTGATAATCTTAAACCTAAGCGATAACTCTCACGCTATCCTTTAATCCTAACCCTAATCCTAATCTTCAACCCTAAACCTAACACTTAACCCTAACCCTAACCCTAACCCCTGATCTTAACCCTAACCGTAAACCTCAACCCTAAACCAAAGTGTAACCGTTAAACTTAAGAGTAACCTTTAACCCTAACCCTAATCCCTAACCCTAAGCCCTCACCCTAACACTAAACTTCATCCTTAACCCTAACCAAAATCCTAACCCTAAATCTAATTCTCAGACTTCTTGCTTTCTTAGAGTTTAGAAAGCCTGCAATCCTCCCATGCCATGCGTGAAAGGAGGCTCTACCACTGTGTCCTGCATGAAACCCACGGGCCCATACCCAGAGTATGATAGAGTGGGTTCCCGGGTACAATCCCAGCCCCCTAAACTCCCCCCGCCCACCTAATGCAGACAGTGCCCGTGCGCTAAGCATAAACAATACCTTTAACAGATAACCCTAACCCTGAACATAACACCCAACCCTGTTCCTATTTCTCCCCTTAACACGTAAACCTCACCGTGCGCCTAACTTTAACCTCTTATCCTAACGTTAATGCATAACCCATTTCCTGAGAACAACCCCTATCCCATAATTCTAACCCTACCTCCTAGTCATCACTGTGACACATAATCGCTAACCCTAATTCTAAACCGCTAACCCTAACTGTAACCCTACCTACAACCCTAACACTGACAGTAACCCTTACTTCTAACCCCAACGCTTTGCCTAACAAAAACCCTAACCCTTGACCCTAACCCTTCACCCTAACCCCTAAGCCTAACCCTAACCCTTAACCCTAACCCTAATCCTAAGCATTAAACCTAACCCTATCTCTTAACACTAACGCTAGCCCTTACCCTAACGCATAGATCTATCTCTAAATCTAACCTACCGCCTAATCCTAACCTTAAGCCCTAATGCTAACTCTAACCCTGAACTCTAAACCTACCCGTAACCCTTAACACTAACCCTATCCGTGAACCTTAACCGTGACCCTAATCATTACCCGCACCCAAGCATTTAACCCTGACCCTAACCCTAATCCTTAATGCTAAACCTAACACTAAACCCTAACCCTAAGCCCAACACTTATCCCTAATCCTATCCCTTAACCCTAACCCTAACCCTAATACTACCCCCTAAACGTAACCCTAACCGTGACCAGTAAACCTAAACCTAACCTCTAACACAAACCATAGCACATAACTCTAACCCTAAAACTAACCCTAACCCTAAACCCTAACTCTTAACCTTAACCCTAAGCGTTAACTCTCACGCTAACCTTTAATCCTAACTCTAATCCTAATCTTCAACACTAAACCTAACACTTAACCCTAACCCTGTACCAAAACCTAACCCCTCATCTTAACCCTAACCGTAAACCTCAACCCTAAACCAAAGTGTAACCGTTAAACCTAAGAGTAACCTTTAACCCTAACCCTAATCCCTAACCCTAAGCCCTCACCCTAACACTAAACTTCATCCTTAACCCTAACCATAATCCAACCCTAAATCTCATTCTCACACTTCTTACTTTCTTAGAGTTTAAAAAGCCTGCCATCCTCCCTTGCTTGGGTGAAAGGAGGCTCTACCACTGTGTCCTGCATGAAACCCACGGGCCCATACCCAGAGTATGATAGAGTGGGTTCCCGGGTACAATCCCAGCCCCCTAAACTCCCCCCGCCAGCCTAATGCAGAAAGGGCCCGTGCGCTAAGCATAAACAATACCTTTAACAGATAACCCTAACCCTGAACATAACACCCAACCCTGTTCCTATTTCTCCCCTTAACACGTAAACCTCCCCGTGCGCCTAACTTTAACCTCTTATCCTAACGTTAATGCATAAACCATTTCCTGAGAACAACCCCTATCCCATAATTCTAACCTTATCTCCTAGTCATCACTGTGCCACCTAATCCCTGACCCTAATTCTAAACCGCTAACCCTAACCGTAACCCTACCTACAACCCTAACACTGACAGTAACCCTTACTTCTAACCCCAACGCTATGCCTAACAAAATCCCTAACCCTTGACCCTAACCCTTCACCCTAACCCCTAAGCCTTACCCTAACGCTTAACCCTAATCCTAATCCTAAGCATTAAACCTAACCCTAGCTCTTAAAGCTAACCCTAAACCTTACCCTCACGACTAGACCTAACCCTGACACTAACCTAACACCTAACCCTAACCAGAAACCCTAAAGCTAACCCTGAACCCTATCCGTAACCCTAGCAGTAAACCTTAACCCTAAACCTAAGCCCAACCCGTAACCCTAATCCTATCCTTTTACCCTAAAACTAACCCCTAAACCTAACGCCTATACCTCACCCTAACTCTAAACCCAATCCTAATTCTAACCATACCCCTTCATAAAACACTAACTCCTAACCGCTAACCCTAACACTAACCAAAAACACTAATCACTAATCCCTAATCCTAACGCTTAACCTTTACCCTAACCATTAACCCTCACCCTAAATCTTAACACTGACCCTAACCTTTACCTTTAACTCTAAGCCTAACCCTTAACCCTACAGTAAGGAAGACCCTTAATGCTAATGGGATCCCTTATCCCTAACCCTAACACTACAGCTAAAAATAACCCTAACCTTGGATCCTTAAACCTAACCCCTAACACTTACTTTAACCCCAAACCCTAACCCTAATCCTAAGCATTAAACCTAACCCTATCTCTTAACCCTAACGCTAGCCCTTACCCTAACGCCTAGATCTAACCCTAAATCTAACCTACCGCCTAATACTAACCTTAAGCACTAATGCTAACACTAACCCTGAACCCTAAACCTACCCGTAACCCTTAACACTAACCCTATCTGTGAACCTTAATGCTGACCCTAACCATTACCCGCACCCAAGCATTTAACCCTGACCCTAACCCTAATCCTTAATGCTAACCCTAACACTAAACCCTAACCCTAAGCCCAACACTTATCCCTAATACTATCCCTTAACCCTAACCCTAACCCTAATGCTACCCCCGAAACGTAACCCTAACCGTGACCAGTAAACCTAACCCTAACCTCTAACAAAAACCATACCACATAACTCTAACCCTAAAACTAACCCCAACCCTAAACCCTAACACTTAACCTTAACCCTAAGCATTAACTCTCACGCTAACCTTTAATCCTAACCCTAATCCTAATCATCAACCCTAAACCTAACACTTAACCCTAACCCTGTACCAAACCCTAACCCCTCATCTTAACCCTAACCGTAAACCTCAACCCTAAACCAAAGTGTAACCGTTATACCTAAGAGTAACCTTTAACGCTAACCCTATTACCTAACCCTAAGCCCTCACCCTAACACTAAACTTCATCCTTAACCCTAACCAGAATCCTCACCCTAAATCTAATTCTCACACTTCTTGCTCTCTTAGAGTTTAGAAAGCCTGCAATCCTCCCATGCCATGCGTGAAAGGAGGCTCTACCACTGTGTCCTGCATGAAACCCATGGGCCCATACCCAGAGTATGATAGAGTGGGTTCCCGGGTACAATCCCAGCCCCCTAAACTCCCCCCGTCCGCCTAATGCAGACAGGACCCGTGCGCTAAGCATAAACAATACCTTTAACAGATAACCCTAACCCTGAACATAACACCCAACCCTGTTCCTATTTCTCCCCTTAACACGTAAACCTCACCGTGCGCCTAACTTTAACCTCTTATCCTAACGTTAATGCATAACCCATTTCCTGAGAACAACCCCTATCCCATAATTCTAACCCTATCTCCTAGTCATCACTGTGACACCTAATCCCTAACCCTAATTCTAAACCGCTAACCTTAACCGTAACCCTACCTACAACCCTAACACAGACAGTAACCCTTACTTCTAACCCCAACGCTATGCCTAACAAAAACCCTAACCCTTGACCCTAACCCTTCACCCTAACCCCTAAGCCTTACCCTAACCCTTAACCCTAATCCTAATCCTAACCATTAAACCTAACCCTAGCTCTTAAAGCTAACCCTAAACCTTACCCTCACGACTAGACCTAACCCGGACACTAACCTAACACCTAACCCTAACCAGAACCCCTAAAGCTAACCCTGAACCCTATCCCTAAACCTAGCAGTAAACTTTAACCCTAAACCTAAGCCCAACCCGTAACCCTAATCCTATCCTTTTACACTAAAACTAACCCCTAAACCTAACCCCTATACCTCACCCTAACTCTAACCCCAATCCTAATTCTAACCATACCCCTTCATAAAACACTAACTCCTAACCGCTAACCCTAACACTAACCAAAAACCCTAATCACTAATCCCTAACCCTAACGCTTAACCTTTACCCTAACCGTTAACCCTAACCCTAAACCTTAACACTGACCCTAACCTTAACCTTTAACTCTAAGCCTAACCCTTAACCCTACAATAAGGAAGACCCTTAATGCTAATAGGATCCCTTATCCCTAACCCTAACACTACAGCTAAAAATAACCCTAACCTTGGATCCTTAAACCTAACCCCTAACACTTACTTTAACCCCAAACCCTAACCCTAATCCTAAGCATTAAACCTAAGCCTATCTCTTAACCCTAACGCTACCCCTTACCCTAATGCCTAGATCTAACCCTAAATCTAACCTATCGCCTAATTCTAACCTTAAGCCCTAATGCTAACACTAACCCTGAACCCTAAACCTACCCGTAACCCTTAACACTAACCCTATCCGTGAACCTTAACCCTGACCCTAACCATTACCCGCACCCAAGCATTTAACCCTGACCCTAACCCTAATCCTTAATGCTAACCCTAACACTAAACCCTAATCCTAAGCCCAACACTTATCCCTAAACCTATCCCTTAACCCTAACCATAACCCTAATGCTACCGCCTTAACGTAACCCTAACCGTGACCAGTAAACCTAACCCTAAACTCTAACACAAACCATAGCACATAACTCTAACCCTAAAACTAACCCTAACCCTAAACCTAACCCTAAACCCTAACTCTTAACCTTAACCCTAAGCGTTAACTCTCACGCTAACCTTTAATCCTAACCCTAATCCTAATCTTCAACCCTAAAACTAACACTTAACCCTAATCCTGTACCAAACCCTAACCCCTCATCTTAACCCTAACCGTAAACCTCAACCCTAAACCAAAGTGTAACCGTTAAACCTAAGAGTAACCTTTAACCCTAACCCTAATCCCTAACCCTAAACCCTCACCCTAACACTAAAGTTCATCCTTAACCCTAACCATAATCCTAACCCTAAATCTAATTCTCAGACTTCTTGCTTTCTTAGAGTTTAGAAAGCCTGCAATCCTCCCATGCCATGCGTGAAAGGAGGCTCTACCACTGTGTCCTCCATGAAACCCACGGGCCCATACCCAGAGTATGATAGAGTGGGTTCCCGGGTACAATCCCAGCCCCCTAAACTCCCCCAGCACACCTAATGCAGATAGGGCCCGTGCGCTAAGCATAAACAATACCTTTAACAGATAACCCTAACCCTGAACATAACACCCAACCCTGTTCCTATTTCTCCCCTTAACACGTAAACCTCACCGTGCGCCTAACTTTAACCTCTTATGCTAACGTTAATGCATAACCCATTTCCTGAGAACAACCCCTATCCCATAATTCTAACCCTATCTCCTAGTCATCACTGTGACAACTAATCGCTAACCCTAATTCTAAACTGCTAACCCTAACTGTAACCCTACCTACAACCCTAACACTGACAGTAACTCTTACTTCTAACCCCAACGCTATGCCTAACAAAAACCCTAACCCTTGACCCTAACCCTTCACCCTAACCCCTAAGCCTAACCCTAACCCTTAACCCTAATCCTAATCCTAACCATTAAACCTAACCCTAGCTCTTAAAGCTAACCCTAAACCTTACCCTCACTACTAGACCTAACAATGACACTAACATAACACCTAACCCTAACCAGAACCCCTAAAGCTAACCCTGCAACCTATCCCTAACCCTAGCAGTAAATTTTAACCCTAAACCTAAGCCCAACCCGAAACCCTAATCCTATGCTTTTACCCTAAAACTAACCCCTAAACCTAACCCCTATACCTCACCCTAACTCTAACCCCAATCCTAATTCTAACCATACCCCTTCATAAAACACTAACTCCTAACCTCTAACCCTAACACTAACCAAAAACCCTAATCACTAATCCCTAACCCTAATGCTTAACCTTTACCCTAACCGCTAACCCTCACCCTAAATCTTAACACTGACCGTATCCTTAACCTTCAACTCTAAGCCTTACACTTAACCCTACAGTAAGGAAGATCCTTAATGCTAATGGGATCCCTTATCCCTAACCCTAACACTACAGCTAAAAATAACCCTAACCTTTGATCCTGAAACCTAACCCCTAACACTTACTTTAACCCAAACCCTAACCCTAATCCTAAGCATTAAACCTAACCCTATCTCTGAACCCTAACGCTAGCCCTTACCCTAACGCCTAGATCTAACCCTAAATCTAACCTACCGCCTAATCCTAACCTTAAGCCCTAATGCTAACACTAACCCTGAACCGTAAACCTACCCGTAACCTTTAACACTAACCCTATGCGTGAACCTTAACCCTGACCCTAACCATTACCCGCACCCAAGCATTTAACCCTGACCCTAACCCTAATCCTTAATGCTAACCCTAACACTAAACCCTAACCCTAATTCCAACACTTAACCCTAATCCTATCCCTTAACCCTAACCATAACCCTAACCGTAATGCTAACCCCTAAACGTAACCCTAACCGTGACCAGTAAACCTAAACCTAACCTCTAACACAAACCATAGCACATAACTCTAACCCTAAAACTAACCCTAACCCTAACCCTAACCCTAACCCTAATCACTAATCCCTAACCCTAATGCTTAACCTTTACCCTAACCGTTAACTCTAAAACTAAATCTTAACACTGACCCTAACCTTAACCTTTAACTCTAAGCCTAACCCTTAACCCTACAGTAAGGAAGACCCTTAATGCTAATGGGATCCCTTATCCCTAACCCTAACACTACAGCTAAAAATAACCCTAACCTTGGATCCTTAAACCTAACCCCTAACACTTACTTTAACCCCAAACCCTAACCCTAATCCTAAGCATTAAACCTAACCCTATCTCTTAACCCTAACGCTAGCCCTTACCCTAACGCCTAGATCTAACCCTGAATCTAACCTACCGCCTAATCCTAACCTTAAGCCCTAATGCTACCTCTAACCCTGAACCCTAAACCTACCCGTAACCCTTAACACTAACCCTATCCATGAACCTTATCCCTGACCCTAACCATTACCCGCACCCAAGCATTTAACCCTGACCCTAACCCTAATCCTTAATGATAACCCTAAAACTAAACCCTAACCCTAAGCCCAACACTTAACACTAATCCTATCCCTTAACCCTAACCCTAACCCTAATGTTAACCCCTAAACGTAACCCTAACCGTGCCCAGTAAACCTAACCCTGACCTCTAACACAATCCATAGCACATAACCCTTAGTCTAACCCTAACCCAAACCCTAACCCTAACCCAACCCTAACCCTAACCATAACCCCCTAACCCTAACCCTAACCCCTACCCCAACCCTAACCCTAACACTAACCCCAAACCCTAACCCTAACCCCAACCCCAACCCCAAACCTACCCCTACCCCTACCCCAAACCCTAACTCCTAACCCCTAACCCCAACCCTAACCCCTTACCCCTAACCCTAAACCCTAATCCTAACCCTACCCTAACCCTAACACTAACCCCTAAACCTAACTTTAACCCTAACCCCTAACCCTAACCCAACCCTACCCTAACCCTAACCCTAACCCCTAACCCTAATCCCAACCCCAACCCCAACCCTCACCCCTAACCC
>NW_027182930.1:355000-432500 GCF_041146395.1 Eulemur rufifrons
AACCTAACTCTAACCCTAAACCCTAAACCTACCCGTAACCCTTAACACTATCCCTATCCGTGAACCTTAACCCTGACCCTAACCATTACCTGCACCCAAGCTTTTAACCCTGACCCTAACCCTAATCCTTAATGCTAACCCTAACACTAAACCCTAACCCTAAGCCCAACACTTATCCCTAATCCTATCCCTTAACCTTAACCTTAACCCTAATGCTACCGAATAAACGTAACCCTAACCGTGACCAGTAAACCTAACCCTAACCTCTAACACAAACCATAGCACATAACTCTAAACCTAAAACTAACCCTAACCCTAACCCTAACCCCTAACCCTTAACCTTAACCCTAAGCGTTAACTCTCACGCTAACCTTTAATCCTAACCCTAATCCTAATCTTCAACCCTAAACCTAACACTTAACCCTACCCTGTACCAAACACTAACCCCTCATCTAAACCCTAACCGTAAACCCCAACCCTAAACCAAAGTGTAACCGTTAAACCTAAGACTAACCTTTAACCCTAACCCTAATCCCTAACCCTAAGCCCTCACCCGAACACTGAACTTCATCCTTAACCCTAACCATAATCCTAACCCTAAATCTAATTCTCAGACTTCTTGCTTTCTTAGAATTTAGAAAGCCTGCAATCCTCCCATGCCATGCGTGAAAGGAGGCTCTACCACTGTGTCCTGCATGAAACCCACGGGCCCATACCCAGGGTATGATAGAGTGGTTTCCCGGGTACAATCCCAGCCTGCTAAACTCCCCCCGCCCCCCTAATGCAGACAGGGCCCGTGTGCTAAGCATAAACAATACCTTTAACAGATAACCCTAACCCTGAACATAACACCCAACCCTGTTCCTATTTCTCCCTTTAACACGTAAACCTCACCGTGCGCCTAACTTTAACCTCTTATCCTAACGTTAATGCATAACCCATTTCCTGAGAACAACCCCTATCCCATAATTCTAACCCTATCTCCTAGTCATCACTGTGACACCTAATCCCTAACCCTAATTCTAAACCGCTAACCCTAACCGTAACCCTACCTACAACCCTAACACTGACAGTAACCCTTACTTCTAACCCCAACGCTATGCCTAACAAAAACCCTAACCCTTGACCCTATCCCTTCACCCTAACCCCTAAGCCTTACCCTAACCCTTAACCCTAATCCTAATACTAACCATTAAACCTAACCGTAGCTCTTAAAGCTAACCCTAAACCTTACCCTCACGACTAGACCTAACCCTGACACTAACCTAACACCTAACCCTAACCAGAACACCTAAACCTAACCCTGAACCCTATCCCGAACCCTAGCAGTAAACTTTAACCCTAAACCTAAGCCCAACCCGTAACCCTAATCCTATCCTTTTACCCTAAAACTAACCCCTAAACCTAACCCCTATACCTCACCCTACCTCTAACCCCAATCCTAATTCTAAGCATACCCCTTCATAAAACACTAACTCCTAACCGCTAACCCTAACACTAACCAAAAACCAAAATCACTAATCCCTAACCCTAACGCTTAACCTTTACCCTAACCGTTAACCCTACCCCAAATCTTAACACTGACCCTAACCTTAACCTTTTACTCTAAGCCTAACCCTTAACCCTACAGTAAGGAAGACCCTTAATGCTAATGGGATCCCTTATCCCTAACCCTAACACTACAGCTAAAAATAACCCTAACCTTTGATCCTTAAACCTAACCCCTAACACTTACTTTAACCCCAAACCCTAACCCTAATCCTAAGCATTAAACCTAACCCTATCTCTTAACCCTAACGCTAGCCCTTACCCTAACGCCTAGATCTAACCCTAAATCGAACCTACCGTCTAATCCTAACCTTAAGCCCTAATGCTAACTCTAACCCTGAACCCTAAACCTACCCGTAACCCTTAACACTAACCCTATCCGTGAACCTTTACCCTGACCCTAACCATTACCCGCACCCAAGCATTTAACCCTGACCCTTCCCCTAATCCTTAATGATAACCCTAACACTAAACCCTAACCCTAAGCCCAACACTTATCCCTAATCCTATCCCTTAACCCTAACCATAAGCCTAACCCTAATGCTACCCCCTAAACCTAACCCTAGCCGTGACCAGTAAACCTAACCCTAACCTCTAACACAAACCATAGCACATAACTCTAACTCTAAAACTAACCCTAACCCTAACCCTAAACCCCAAACCCTAACTCTTAACCTTAACACTAAGAGTTAACTCTCACGCTAACCTTTAATCCTAACCCTAATCCTAATCTTCAACCCTAAACCTAACACTTAACCCTAACCCTGTACCAAACCCTAACCCCTCATCTTAACCCTAACCGTAAACCTCAACCCTAAACCAAAGTGTAACCGTTAAACCTAAGACTAACCTTTAACCCTAAACCTAAGCCCTAACACTAAGCCCTCACCCTAACACTAAACTTCATCCTTAACCCTAACCATAATCCTAACCCTAAATCTAATTCTCAGACTTCTTGCTTTCTTAGAGTTTAGAAAGCCTGCAATCCTCCCGTGCCATGCGTGAAAGGAGGCTCTACCACTGCGTCCTGCATGAAACCAACGGGCTCATACCCAGAGTATGATAGAGTGGGTTCCCAGGTACAATCCCAGCCCCCTAAACTCCCCCCGCCCGCCCAATGCAGACAGGGCCCGTGCACTAAGCATAAACAATACCTTTAACAGATAACCCTAACCCTGAACATAACACCCAACCCTGTTCCTATTTCTCCCCTTAACACGTAAACCTCACCGTGTGCCTATCATTAACCTCTTATCCTAACCTTAATGCATAACCCATTTCCTGAGAACAACCCCTATCCCATAATTCTAACCCTATCTCCTAGTCATCACTGTGACACCTAATCCCTAACCCTAATTCTAAACCGCTAACCCTAACCGTAACCCTACCTACAACCCTGACACTGACAGTAACCCTTACTTCTAACCCCAACGCTATGCCTAACAAAAACCCTAACCCTTGACCCTAACCCTTCACCCTAACCCCTAAGCCTTACCCTAACCCTTAACCCTAATCCTAATCCTAACCATTAAACCTAACCCGAGCTCTTAAAGCTAACCCTAAACCTTACCCTCACGACTAGACCTAACCCTGACACTAACCTAACACCTAACCCTAACCAGAACACCTAAACCTAACCCTGAACCCTATCCCTAACCCTAGCAGTAAACTTTAACCCTAAACCTAAGCCCAACCCGTAACCCTAATCCTATCCTTTTACCCTAAAACTAACCCCTAAACCTAACCCCTATACCTCACCCTAACTCTAACCCCAATCCTAATTCTAACCATACCCCTTCATAAAACACTAACTCCTAACCGCTAACCCTAACACTAACCAAAAATCCTAATCACTAATCCCTAACCCTAACGCTTAACCTTTACCCTAACCGTTAACCCTCACCCTAAATCTTAACACTGACCCTAACCTTAACCTTTAACTCTAAGCCTAACCCTTAACCCTACAGTAAGGAAGACCCTTAATGCTAATGGGATCCCTTATCCCTAACCCTAACACTACAGCTAAAAATAACCCTAACATTTGATCCTTAAACCTAACCCCTAACACTTACTTTAACCCCAAACCCTAACCCTAATCCTAAGCATTAAACCTAACCCTATATCTTAACCCTAACGCTAGCCCTTACCCTAACGCCTAGATCTAACCCTAAGTCTAACCTACCGCCTAATCCTAAGCTTAAGCCCTAAGGCTAACTCTAACCCTGAACCCTAAACCTACCCGTAACCCTTAACACTAACCCTTTCCGTGAACCTTAACCCTGACCCTAACCATTACCCGCACCCAAGCATTTAACCCTGACCCTAACCCTAATCCTTACTGCTAACCCTAACACTAAACCCTAACCCTAAGCCCAACACTTATCCCTAATCCTATCCCTTAACCCTAACCCTAACCCTAATGCTACCCCCTAAACGTAACCCTAACCGTGACCAGTAAACCTAACCCTAACCTCTAACACAAACCATAGCACATAACTCTAACCCTAAAACTAACCCTAACCCTAACCCTAAACCCTAACTCTTAACCTTAACCCTAAGCGTTAACTCTCACGCTAACCTTTCATCCTAACCCTAATCCTAATCTTCAACCCTAAACCTAACACTTAACCCTAACCCTGTACCAAACCCTAACCCCTCATCTTAACCCTAACCGTAAACCTCAACCCTAAACCAAAGTGTAACCGTTAAACCTAAGAGTAACCTTTAACCCTAACCCTAAGCCCTAACCCTAAGCCCTCACCCTAACACTAAACTTCATCCTTAACCCTAACCAGAATCCTAACCCTAAATCTAATTCTCAGACTTCTTGCTTTCTTAGAGTTTAGAAAGCCTGCAATCCTACCATGCCATGCGTGAAAGGAGGCTCTACCACTGTGTCCTGCATGAAACCCACGGGCCCATACCCAGAGTATGATAGAGTGGGTTCCCGGGTACAATCCCAGCCCCCTAAACTCCCCCCGCCCGCCTAATGCAGACAGGGCCCGTGCGCTAAGTATAAACAATACCTTTAACAGATAACCCTAACCCTGAACATAGCAACCCAACCCTGTTCCTATTTCTCCCCTTAACACGTAAACCTCACCGTGCGCCTAACTTTAACCTCTTATCCTAACGTTAATGCATAATCCATTTCCTGAGAACAACCCCTATCCCATAATTCTAACCCTATCTCCTAGTCATCACTGTGACACCTAATCCCTAACCCTAATTCTAAACCGCTAACCCTAACCGTAACCCTACCTACAACCCTAACACTGACAGTAACCCTTACTTCTAACCCCAACGCTATGCCTAACAAAAACCCTAACCCTTGACCCTAACCCTTCACCCTAACCCCTAAGCCTTACCCTAACCCTTAACCCTAATCCTAATCCTAACCATTAAACGTAACCCTAGCTCTTAAAGCTAACCCTAAACCTTACCCTCACGACTAGACCTAACCCTGACACTAACCTAACACCTAACACTATCCAGAACCCCTAAAGCTAACCCTGAACCCTATCCCTTACCCTAGCAGTAAACTTTAACCCTAAACCTAAGCCCAACCCGTAACCCTAATCCTATCCTTTTACCCTAAACCTAACCCCTATACCTCACCCTAACTCTAACCCCAATCCTAATTCTAACCATACCCCTTCATAAAACACTAACTCCTAACCGCTAACCCTAACTCTAACCAAAAACCCTAATCACTAATCCCTAACCCTAACGCTTAGCCTTTACCCTAAGAAGTAGGAGAGTCATATGTATGAACGGTTACATTCACGCAGAGAAAGAAACTGTTGGGTGGTGTATGTACGCATGTTAATCTATACTTTGGAGGAAGTTCGAGAGTCATATCTGGGGAAAATTGCAGTCACTTAGAGAAAGCAACAATCGGGGGCCGTTTTGTAGATCTGCTAAATTCTATTTTGGAAGAAGAGTGAAATTCATATGTGGGAACGCTTATGTTCACTCAGAGAAATCAACGATAGGGCAGTGTTTCGTTGGGATGCTAAAGTGTAGTTTGGAAGAAGTTCGCGAGTCTTATATAAGAAAGCTTACAGTCACCTAGAGAAAGTAACTCTCGGCAGATTGTTTCTAAGCGTGCTAAACTCTAATTTGCATCAATTGTGAGAGTCAAACATGGGAACGCTTACATTCACTCAGAGAACGCAACGTTTGGGTGGTGGTTTGTAAGCATTCTAAACTGTATTTTGGAGGAAGTAGGAGAGTCATATATACGAATGCTTACATTCACGCAGAGAAAGCAACTCTGTGATCGTATTTTGTTGGCATGCTAAACTGTGGTTTGGAAGAAGTTCGAGAGCCTTATATAGGAAAGATTACAGTGACACAGAGAAAACAACTCTCTGTAGTTTGTTGGTAGGTCTACTAAACTGTAATTTGGATGATGTGTGAGAACGCTTGCATTCACTCAGAGAAAGAACTTTGTCGTGGTGGTTTGTAGGAATAACAACTGTAGTTCGAAGAAGTAGGAGAGTCATATATGAACGGTTACATTCACGCAGAGAAAGCAACTGTGGAGTGGCGTATGTAATCATCATAATCTGTAGTTTGGAGGAAGTTTGAGAGTCATATCTGGGGAAAATTAGAGTCATTTAGAGAAAGGAACAATCGGGGGCTCGTGTGTAGGTCTGCTAAATTTTATTTTGGAAAAAGAGTGAGAGTCATATATGGGAACGCTTATGTTGACTCAGAGAAATCAACGATGGGGCGCTGTATTGTTGGCATGCCAAACTGTAGTTTGGAAGAAGTTCGAAAGTCTTATATAGGAAAGTTTACAGTCACCTAGAGAAAGCAACTCACAGGAGGTGGTTTGTAAGCCGCTAAACTCTAATTTGGATGAAGTGAAAGAGGCATACATGGATACGCTTCATTCACTCAGAGAAAGGTAAATTGGGGTGCCAGTTTGTAGGTATACTAACTCCAGTTTGGAAGAAGTACTAGAGTCATATATATGAACGCTTATATGGACGCAGAGAAAGCAACTATGGGGTGGTGTTTTGTAGGCCTGCTAAAATATAGTTTGGAAGAAGTTCGAAAGCAGACAGTCACTTAGAGAAAGCAACTCTTGGCGGTGGATTTTTAGGTCTGCTAAATTGTATTTTGAAAGAAGTACCAGAGTCATATATTCAAACGCTTACATTCATGCAGAGAAAGGAACTGTGGGGTGGTGTTTTCTAGGCGTGCTAAACTCTAGTTTGGACGAAGTTTGAGAATCACATATAAGAAAGCTTAGAGTCACATAGAGAAAGCAAATCTCTGGGTGTGGAATGTAGGCGTGCTAAACTCTATTTTGGTTTAGATTGAGAGTCATATATGGAAAGGGTTACATTCACTCAGAGAAAGCAACGATGGTGTGGTGGTTTGTAGGCATACTAAACTCTAGTTTGGAAGAAGTAAGAAAATGATATATGGGAACGCTTACATTCATGCAGAGAAAGCAATTATGGGGTGGCTTTTTTGTACCCATGCTAATCTCTAGTTTGGAAGAAGTTATATAGGAAAGCGTACACTCATTTATAGAAACCAACTTTCGGGGGATGAAGGGTAGGCCTGCAAAACTCTACTTTGGAAGAAGTGGGAGAGTCATATTGGGGACCACGTACATTGACTCAGAGAAATCGAGGATGGGGTTGTGTTTTGTAGGCATACTAAACTCTAGTTTGGAGAAAGTACGAGAATCATATATAGGAACGCTTACATTCATGCAGAGAAAGCAACTATGGAGTGAGGTTTGTATGCCTACTAAACTATAGTTTGGAGGAAGTTTAGAATCTTATATAGCAAAGCTTACAGTCACCTAGAGAGAGCAACTCTTGGGAGATGATTTCTAAGCCTGATAATTTGCACCAGCTCTTAAAGTTAAGTATGGGAAGGTTTACATCCACTCAGAACGCAAGGTTTGGGTTGCAGTTTGTGGCCTTAATTGTAGTTCGGAAGAAGTAGGAAAGTCATATATATGAACGGTTACATTCACGCAGACAAACCAGCTATGGAGTGATGTGTGTATGCCTACTAAACTATAGTTTGGAGGATGTTCGAGAGTCATATCTGGAAAGCTTACAGTCATTTAGAGAAAGAAACTCTCAGGGGGTGGTTCGTAGGCCTGCTAAACTCTATTTTCAAAGAAGTGTTAAAATCATATACAGGAACGCTTACATTCACTCAGAGAAAGCAACGTTGGGGTGGCCGTTAGTGAGCATACTAAACTCTACTTTGGAAGAGGTACAAGAGACATAAATACGAACGCTTACATTAACACAGAGAAAGCAAATACGGGGTGCTGTAGTGCAGGCATGCTAAACTATAGATTAGAAGAAGTTCGAAAGCTGACAGTCACTTAGAGAAAGCAACTCTTGGCGGGTGATTTTTAGGTCTGCTAAATTGTATTTTGAAAGACGTACCAGAGTCATATACAAACGCTTACATTCATGCAGAGAAAGAAACTATGGGGTGATGTGTTGTGGGGATGCTAAACTGCAGTTTGGAAGGTGTTCGAGAGTGTTATATAGGATAGCTTACAGTCACCTAGAGAAAGCAACACTCGGGACAGCTTTACAAGCCTCTAAACACTAATTAGCAGCAATTGTGAGAGTCAAACATGGGAACGCTTACATTCACTCAGAGAACGCAACGTTTGGGTGGCTGGTTTTTAAGCATTCTAAACTGTATTTTGGAGGAAGTAGGAGAGTCATATATACGAATGCTTACATTCACGCAGAGAAAGCAACTCTGTGGTCGTATTTTGTTGGCATGCTAAACTGTGGTTTGGAAGAAGTTCGAGAGCCTTATATAGGAAAGATTACAGTGACACAGAGAAAACAACTCTCTGTAGTTTGTTGGTAGGTCTACTAAACTGTAATTTGGATGATGTGTGAGAACGCTTGCATTCACTCAGAGAAAGAACTTTGTCGTGGTGGTTTGTAGGAATAACAACTGTAGTTCGAAGAAGTAGGAGAGTCATATATGAACGGTTACATTCACGCAGAGAAAGCAACTGTGGAGTGGCGTATGTAATCATCATAATCTGTAGTTTGGAGGAAGTTTGAGAGTCATATCTGGGGAAAATTAGAGTCATTTAGAGAAAGGAACAATCAGGGGCTGGTGTGTAGGTCTGCTAAATTTTATTTTGGAAAAAGAGTGAGAGTCATATATGGGAACGCTTATGTTGACTCAGAGAAATCAACGATGGGGCGCTGTATTGTTGGCATGCCAAACTGTAGTTTGGAAGAAGTTCGAAAGTCTTATATAGGAAAGTTTACAGTCACCTAGAGAAAGCAACTCACAGGAGGTGGTTTGTAAGCCGCTAAACTCTAATTTGGATGAAGTGAAAGAGGCATACATGGATACGCTTCATTCACTCAGAGAAAGGTAAATTGGGGTGCCAGTTTGTAGGTATACTAACTCCAGTTTGGAAGAAGTACTAGAGTCATATATATGAACGCTTATATGGACGCAGAGAAAGCAACTATGGGGTGGTGTTTTGTAGGCCTGCTAAAATATAGTTTGGAAGAAGTTCGAAAGCAGACAGTCACTTAGAGAAAGCAACTCTTGGCGGTGGATTTTTAGGTCTGCTAAATTGTATTTTGAAAGAAGTACCAGAGTCATATATTCAAACGCTTACATTCATGCAGAGAAAGGAACTGTGGGGTGGTGTTTTCTAGGCGTGCTAAACTCTAGTTTGGACGAAGTTTGAGAATCACATATAAGAAAGCTTAGAGTCACATAGAGAAAGCAAATCTCTGGGTGTGGAATGTAGGCGTGCTAAACTCTATTTTGGTTTAGATTGAGAGTCATATATGGAAAGGGTTACATTCACTCAGAGAAAGCAACGATGGTGTGGTGGTTTGTAGGCATACTAAACTCTAGTTTGGAAGAAGTAAGAAAATGATATATGGGAACGCTTACATTCATGCAGAGAAAGCAATTATGGGGTGGCTTTTTTGTACCCATGCTAATCTCTAGTTTGGAAGAAGTTATATAGGAAAGCGTACACTCATTTATAGAAACCAACTTTCGGGGGATGAAGGGTAGGCCTGCAAAACTCTACTTTGGAAGAAGTGGGAGAGTCATATTGGGGACCACGTACATTGACTCAGAGAAATCGAGGATGGGGTTGTGTTTTGTAGGCATACTAAACTCTAGTTTGGAGAAAGTACGAGAATCATATATAGGAACGCTTACATTCATGCAGAGAAAGCAACTATGGAGTGAGGTTTGTATGCCTACTAAACTATAGTTTGGAGGAAGTTTAGAATCTTATATAGCAAAGCTTACAGTCACCTAGAGAGAGCAACTCTTGGGAGATGATTTCTAAGCCTGATAATTTGCACCAACTCTTAAAGTTAAGTATGGGAAGGTTTACATCCACTCAGAACGCAAGGTTTGGGTTGCAGTTTGTGGCCTTAATTGTAGTTCGGAAGAAGTAGGAAAGTCATATATATGAACGGTTACATTCACGCAGACAAACCAGCTATGGAGTGATGTGTGTATGCCTACTAAACTATAGTTTGGAGGATGTTCGAGAGTCATATCTGGAAAGCTTACAGTCATTTAGAGAAAGAAACTCTCAGGGGGTGGTTCGTAGGCCTGCTAAACTCTATTTTCAAAGAAGTGTTAAAATCATATACAGGAACGCTTACATTCACTCAGAGAAAGCAACGTTGGGGTGGCCGTTAGTGAGCATACTAAACTCTACTTTGGAAGAGGTACAAGAGACATAAATACGAACGCTTACATTAACACAGAGAAAGCAAATACGGGGTGCTGTAGTGCAGGCATGCTAAACTATAGATTAGAAGAAGTTCGAAAGCTGACAGTCACTTAGAGAAAGCAACTCTTGGCGGGTGATTTTTAGGTCTGCTAAATTGTATTTTGAAAGACGTACCAGAGTCATATACAAACGCTTACATTCATGCAGAGAAAGAAACTATGGGGTGATGTGTTGTGGGGATGCTAAACTGCAGTTTGGAAGGTGTTCGAGAGTGTTATATAGGATAGCTTACAGTCACCTAGAGAAAGCAACACTCGGGACAGCTTTACAAGCCTCTAAACACTAATTAGCAGCAATTGTGAGAGTCAAACATGGGAACGCTTACATTCACTCAGAGAACGCAACGTTTGGGTGGCTGGTTTTTAAGCATTCTAAACTGTATTTTGGAGGAAGTAGGAGAGTCATATATACGAATGCTTACATTCACGCAGAGAAAGCAACTCTGTGGTCGTATTTTGTTGGCATGCTAAACTGTGGTTTGGAAGAAGTTCGAGAGCCTTATATAGGAAAGATTACAGTGACACAGAGAAAACAACTCTCTGTAGTTTCTTGGTAGCTCTGCTAAACTGTGATTTGGATGAAGTGTGAGAACGCTTGCATTCACTCAGAGAAAGAACTTTGTCGTGGTGGTTTGTAGGAATAACAACTGTAGTTCGAAGAAGTAGGAGAGTCATATATGAACGGTTACATTCACGCAGAGAAAGCAACTGTGGGGTGGCGTAGGTAATCATCATAATCTGTAGTTTGGAGGAAGTTCGAGAGTCATATCTGGGGAAAATTAGAGTCACATAGAGAAAGGAACAATCGGGGGCTGGTGTGTAGGTCTGCTAAATTCTATTTTGGAAGAAGAGTGAGAGTCATATATGGGAACGCTTATGTTGACTCAGAGACATCAACGATGGGACGCTGTATTGTTGGCATGCTAAACTGTAGTTTGGAAGAAGTTCGAGAGTCTTATATAGGAAAGTTTACAGTCACCTAGAGAAAGCAACTCACAGGAGGTGGTTTGTAAGCCGCTAAACTCTAATTTGGATGAAGTGAAAGAGGCATACATGGATACGCTTCATTCACTCAGAGAAAGGTAAATTGGGGTGCCGGTTTGTAGGTATACTAACTCCAGTTTGGAAGAAGTACTAGAGTCATATATATGAACGCTTATATGGACGCAGAGAAAGCAACTATGGGGTGGTGTTTTGTAGGCCTGCTAAAATATAGTTTGGAAGAAGTTCGAAAGCAGACAGTCAGAGAAAGCAACTCTCGGCGGTTCATTTTTCGGTCTGCTGAATTGTATTTTGAAAGAAATACCAGAGTCATATATTCAAACGCTTACATTCATGCAGAGAAAGCAACTCTGGGGTGGTGTTTTCTAGGCATGCTAAACTCTAGTTTGGACGAAGTTTGAGAATCACATATAAGAAAGCTTAGAGTCACTTAAAGCAAATCTCTGGGTGTGGAATGTAGGCGTGCTAAACTCTATTTTGGTTTCGGAGTAAGAGTCATATATGGGAAGGCTTACATTCACTCAGAGAAAGCAACGATGGTGTGGTGGTTTGTAGGCATACTGAACTCTAGTTTGGAAGAAGTAGGAGAATGATATATGGGAACGCTTACATTCATGCAGAGAAAGCAATTATGGGGTGGCTTTTTTGTAGCCACGCTAATCTCTATTTTGCAAGAAGTTAAAGAGTAATATATAGGAAAGCGTACCGTCATTTATAGAAACCAACTTTCGGGGGATGGTTTGTAGGCCTGCAAAACTCTACTTTGGAAGAAGGGGGAGAGTCATATGGGGGACTGGGTACATTCACTCGGAGAAATCAACGATGGGGTTGTGGTTTGTAGGCATACTAAACTCTAGTTTGGAAGAAGGACGAGAATCATATATAGGAACGCTTACATTCATGCAGAGAAAGCAACTATGGAGTGATGTTTGTATGCCTACTAAACGATAGTTTGGAGGATGTTCGAGAGTCATATCTGGAAAGCTTACAGTCATTTAGAGAAAGCAACTCTCTCGGGATGTTTCGTAGGCCTGCTAAACTCTATTTTCAATGAAGTGTTCGAATCATATACAGGAACGCTTACATTCACTCAGAGAAAGCAACGTTGGGGTGGCCGTTTTTGAGCATACTAAACTCTACTTTGGAAGAGGTACGAGAGACATAAATACGAACGCTTACATTAACACAGAGAAAGCAAATACGGGGTGCTGTAATGCAGGCATGCTAAACTATAGATTGGAAGATGTTCGAAAGCTGACAGTCACTTAGAGAAAGCAACTCTTGGCGGGTGATTTTTAGGTCTGCTAAATTGTATTTTGAAAGACGTACCAGAGTCATATACAAACGCTTACATTCATGCAGAGAAAGAAACTATGGGGTGATGTGTTGTTGGCATGCTAAACTGCAGTTTGGAAGGAGTTCGAGAGTGTTATATAGGATAGCTTACAGTCACCTAGAGAAAGCAACACTCGGGACAGCTTTACAAGCCTCTAAACACTAATTAGCAGTAATTGTGAGAGTCAAACATGGGAACACTTACATTCACGGAGAGAACACAACGTTTGGGTGGTGGTTTGTAGGCATAATAACTGTAGTTCGGAAGAAGTAGGAGAGTCATATGTATGAACGGTTACATTCACGCAGAGAAAGAAACTGTTGGGTGGTGTATGTACGCATGTTAATCTATACTTTGGAGGAAGTTCGAGAGTCATATCTGGGGAAAATTGCAGTCACTTAGAGAAAGCAACAATCGGGGGCCGTTTTGTAGATCTGCTAAATTCTATTTTGGAAGAAGAGTGAAATTCATATGTGGGAACGCTTATGTTCACTCAGAGAAATCAACGATAGGGCAGTGTTTCGTTGGGATGCTAAAGTGTAGTTTGGAAGAAGTTCGCGAGTCTTATATAAGAAAGCTTACAGTCACCTAGAGAAAGTAACTCTCGGCAGATTGTTTCTAAGCGTGCTAAACTCTAATTTGCATCAATTGTGAGAGTCAAACATGGGAACGCTTACATTCACTCAGAGAACGCAACGTTTGGGTGGTGGTTTGTAAGCATTCTAAACTATTTTGGAGGAAGTAGGAGAGTCATATATACGAATGCTTACATTCACGCAGAGAAAGCAACTCTGTGATCGTATTTTGTTGGCATGCTAAACTGTGGTTTGGAAGAAGTTCGAGAGCCTTATATAGGAAAGATTACAGTGACACAGAGAAAACAACTCTCTGTAGTTTCTTGGTAGGTCTGCTAAACTGTGATTTGGATGATGTGTGAGAACGCTTGCATTCACTCAGAGAAAGAACTTTGTCGTGGTGGTTTGTAGGAATAACAACTGTAGTTCGAAGAAGTAGGAGAGTCATATATGAACGGTTACATTCACGCAGAGAAAGCAACTGTGGAGTGGCGTATGTAATCATCATAATCTGTAGTTTGGAGGAAGTTCGAGAGTCATATCTGGGGAAAATTAGAGTCATTTAGAGAAAGGAACAATCGGGGGCTCGTGTGTAGGTCTGCTAAATTTTATTTTGGAAAAAGAGTGAGAGTCATATATGGGAACGCTTATGTTGACTCAGAGAAATCAACGATGGGGCGCTGTATTGTTGGCATGCTAAACTGTAGTTTGGAAGAAGTTCGAAAGTCTTATATAGGAAAGTTTACAGTCACCTAGAGAAAGCAACTCACAGGAGGTGGTTTGTAAGCCGCTAAACTCTAATTTGGATGAAGTGAAAGAGGCATACATGGATACGCTTCATTCACTCAGAGAAAGGTAAATTGGGGTGCCAGTTTGTAGGTATACTAACTCCAGTTTGGAAGAAGTACTAGAGTCATATATATGAACGCTTATATGGACGCAGAGAAAGCAACTATGGGGTGGTGTTTTGTAGGCCTGCTAAAATATAGTTTGGAAGAAGTTCGAAAGCAGACAGTCACTTAGAGAAAGCAACTCTTGGCGGTGGATTTTTAGGTCTGCTAAATTGTATTTTGAAAGAAGTACCAGAGTCATATATTCAAACGCTTACATTCATGCAGAGAAAGGAACTGTGGGGTGGTGTTTTCTAGGCGTGCTAAACTCTGAGAAAGCAAGAAGTCTGAGAATTAAATTTAGGGCTAGGATTAGGGTTCGGGTTAGCAATATAGGTTACTGTTTTGGTGAGGGCTTAGGGTTAGGGGTTTCAGTTAGGGTCAGGGTTAAAGGTTAGTGTTAGGTTTAACAGTTACAGTTAGGTTTAGGGTTAAGCTTTAAGGTTTAAGCTTAGGGTTAAGATTAGGGGTTAGGTTTTGGTACAGGGTAAGGGTTAAGTGCTAGGTTTAGGCTCAAAGATTAGGATTAGGGTTAGGGTTAAGGTTTAGTGTGAGGGTTAACGGTTAGGGTTAAGGTTAAGTGTTAGGTTTATGGGTTAGGGTTAGGGTTAAGTGTTCATGTTAGGTTTAGGGTTAGAGTTAAGTGTTATGGTTAGGGTTAGGGGTTTGGGTTAGGTTTAGGGTTCATGGTTAAGGTTACATTTAGGGGTTAGGTTTAGGGTAAGCGTTTAGTGTTAGTGTTGGGCATTAGGGTCAGGGCTTAGGTAGGGTTAGGGGTTAGGGTCAGTGTTTGGGCTTTGATTTGGCGGTTAGTTTAAGGGTACAGGACCTGTGTAATCTATGGTGAGAAGGGTGCAGAATGTTTCCATGCGACACTACACCATCGGATCCTGGGCCTTTGGCCCAGACCTACTTGCAGGACTCATGCGGAAACTCTACTCACGCATTGCATGGTTGTATTTTAGGCTTGGTTAACTCTGAGAATGGAAGTAGTGTGAGAAATAGGGTTATGGTTAGGGTTAAGGGTTTGGTGTTAGGGGTTAGGGTTCAAGTGAGGTTTAGTGGTTAGGGACTAGGATTTAGGGTTAGTGTTAGGGTTAGGGGTTAGTTTTGCGTTAGGGGCTAGGGTTAGATTTATGGTTGGGGTTAGTGTTAGGGTTAGGATTAGGCATCAGGGTTAGTGTTAGGGTTAAAGGATAGGATTGGCGTTAAGTGTTTAGGCTTAGGGTTTGTGTTAAGTGTTAGGGTTGGGGTTTAGGCTTAGGGTTACGGTTTGAGTTAAGCTCTAGGGTGAGGGTTAAAGATTAGGCTTAGGATTATTGGTTAGGGATAGAGTTATGTTTAAGGGTTAGGGATAGGGTTAGGTTTAGGGTTCAGTGTTAGGGTTAGCATTAGGGGTTAGGGTTAGGGTTAGGGGTTAGGCGTAGTGATGTATTAAGGGCTATGGTTAGAATTAGGATTGGGGTTAGTGTTAGGTTTAGGGTTAGGGGTTAGGTTTAGGGTTAAGGGATAGGATTATGGTTAAGGGTTGGGCGTAGCTTTAGGGTTAAGATTTAGTGTTAGGGTCCGGTTTCAGGGTTAGGGTGAGGGTTAACGGTTAGGGTTAGGGTTGGGGTTAGGGGTTAGGGATATAGTTAGTATTAAGTGTTAGAGTTAGGTTTAGGGTTCAGGGTTAGGGTTAGCTTTAGGGGTTATGATTAGGGTTAGGTGTTAGTTTAGTGTTAGTGTTAGGTCTAGGCGTCAGGGTAAGGTTTAGGGTTAGGGTTAAGAGCTAAGGTTGGGTTTAGTGGTTAGGATTAGGGTTAGGGTTAGGAGTTAGGGTAAAGGGTCAAGGGTTAGCATTATTTTTAGCCATAGCTTTGGCGTTAGGAGTAAGGGTTAGGTTCAGTGTTAGGGTAACAGTAGGTTACCGTAACAGTAACTACGTAGGGTAACAGTTAGTGTTAGTGGTTTAGAATTAGGGTTAGGGATTAGTTGTCACAGTTATGACTAGGAGATAGGGTTAGAATTATGGGATAGGGGTTAATCTCAGGGTAAGTGTTATGCATTAACGTTAGGATAAGAGGTTAAAGTTCAGGTTACGGTGAGGTTTACATTCTAAGGTGAGCAATAGAATCAGGGTTAAATGTTATTTTCAGGGTTAGAGTTTTGGGTGAGGTGTAGAGTTTATGCTTAGGGCACGGGCCTTGTCTGCATTAGGCGGGGGGGGGGGGGGTTAGGGGGCTGGGATTGTCACCAGGAACCCACTCTATCGTACTCTGGTTATGGGCCCCAGCGGTTCATTCAGGACACAGTGGAAGAGCCTCCTTTCACGCATGGCATGGGAGGATTGTAGGCTTTCTAAACTCTAAGAAAGCAAGAAGACTGAGAATTAGATTTAGGGTTAGGGTTAGGGTTCGGGTTAAGGATCAAGGTTAGTATTAGGGTGAAGGCTTAGAGTTAGGGGTTACGGGTAGCGTTACAGGTTACTCTTAGTTTTAACCGTTACAGTTAGGTTCAGGCTTAAGGTTTATGGTTAGGTTTAAGGTTAGGGTTTAGGGTTTGGTACAGGATTAGGGTTAAATATTAGGTTTAGGGTTAAAGATTACGATTAAGGTTAGGTTTAAAGGTTAGTGTGAGGGTTAACAGTCAGGGTTAAAGTTAAGAGTTAGGGTTAGGGTTAGTGTTAGGATTAAGCGTTCATGTTAGGTTTAGGGTTAGAGTTAAGTGCTATGGTTAGCGCTCGAGGTTAGGGTTAGGTTTAGGGTTCACAGTTAGGGTTACGTTTAGAGGTTAGCATTAGGGTTAGGGATTAGCTTTAGGGTAAGAGTTTAGAGTTAGTGTTGGGCTTTAGGCTCAGGGCTTAGGTTTAGGGTCAGAGGTTAGGGTTGATGTTAGGGCTTAGATTTAGTGGTTAGTTTAAGGGCACAGGACCTGTTTATTCTACAGTGAGAGGGGTTAGGGTTAGGGTTAGGGTTGTCGTAGGGGTTAAGGTTAGATTTAACCTTGGGGTTAGTGTTAGGGTTAGGATTAGGGGGTTAGTGTTAGGGTTAGGGGTTAAAAACACCTACAGCCAGCCCTAACCCGATTTCTGACACTTCTTCCATTCTCAGAGTTAACCAAGCCTACAATACAGCCATGTCATGCGTGAGAAGAGGCTCCACCTGAGTCCTGTATGTAGGTCTTGGCCCAAGGCCCAGCGTACGGTGGTGTTGTGTCGCAGCGACCCTGTGCACCACTCTCACCATAGATTAAACAGGTCCTGTGCCCTTAAACTAACCGCTAAATCTCAGCCCTAACACTAATCCTAACCCCTAACCCTAAAAGTTATCCTTAACCCTACTGTTAACACTCAAACTAACCCTTAACTCTAACCCTTGTCATGATCTTTAACCCTAACCCTAACACTTAACCCTAACCCTGTACCAAACCATAACCCCTAAGCTTAACCCTAACCCTAAACCTAAACCCTAAGTCTAACTGTAACTGTTAAACCTAACAGTAACTTTTAACCCTAAAACTAACCGTATCCCCTTACCCGAAGCCCTCACCCTAAGATTAAACTTCATCCCTAACCATAACGATAATCCTAACCTTAAATCTAATTCTCAGACTTCTTACTTTCTTAGAGATTTGAAAGCTTACAAACCTCCTTTACCATGCGTGAAATCAGGCTCTGCCAGAGTGTCCTACAAGAAACCCATGGGCCCATACCCTGCATACGATAGAGTGGGTTTCTGGTGACAATCGCATCCCCCTCAATCCCACTCCTAGGGCAGACAGGGCCCATACCCTAAGCAAAACCCTACCCCTCACTCATAATTCTAACCCTGATCCTATTGCTCACCTTAACACATAAACCTCACCGTAAACCTAACTTTAACCACTTATCCTAACATTAATGCATAACACTTATGCTAAGAACAACCCCTATCACTTAATTCTAACCCTAACTCCTAGCCATAACAGTAACCCCTAATCCCTAACCCTAATTCTAACCACTAAACATTACCTTAACCCTACAAACAACCCTAATACTAACCCTAACCTTAAACGCTAACCCTAACCTTATCCCTAAACATAACCTTAAAAGTTTACCCTAAACCCTAACCCTATCCCCTAACCCTAAGCCTAACCCTTAATTCTGATCCTAATCCTAACAATTAAACCTAACCCTAACCCTTAACCCTAACACTAACCCTTACTTTAATGCCGAGACCTAATCTTAGCAGTAAAGCTACCTCTAACCCTAACCCTAGACCTTAAACCTAACACTATCCCTAACTTATAACCCTAACCCTAACTGTTAACCCTCACCCTAACCCTTAACTCGGACCATAACACTAACCCTTAACCCTAACCCTATCCCTTAATGCTAACCCTAAGCCTTAACCCTTAACCCTAATCCTATCCCTTAACCCTAACCCTAACCCCTAACCCTAACCCTAACCCTAACCCCAACCCTAAATCTATCTCTAGTCCCTAACCCAACCCTAACCGTTAACCCCTAATGCTAACATTAACCCTAACCCCTAATCCCTAACACCTAACCCTCACGCGAACACTAACCCCTAACCCCAAACACCTAACCCTAATCATAACCATAATTCTCACACTTCCTCCATTCTCAGAGTTAGCCAAGCCTACAATAAAACCATGCCATGCGTGAGAAGAGGCTCTGCCTGAGACCTGCATGTAGGTCTGGGCCCAAGGCCTAGGGTACGATGGTGTGGTGTGGCGATGACCCATTCTGCACACTTCTCACCATAGATTACACAGGTCCTGTGCCCTTAAAATAACCTCTAAATCTAAGCCCTAACGCTAACTCTAACACTAACCCTTAACCCTAAACTTAAGCCCTGACCCTAACGCCCAACACTAACATTAAACCCTTACCCTAATCCTTACCCATAACCCTAATGCCTAAACGTAACCCTAACGATGAACCCTAAACCTAACCCTAACCCCAAACCCTAACCATAACACTTAACTCTAACCCTAAACCTAACACGAACACTTAAACCTAAACTTAACCACTAACCCTAACACTTAACCTTAACCCTAACCGTTAACTCTCACACTAACCCTTAAACCTAACCCTAATCGTAATCTTTAACCCTAAACCTAACAGTTAACCCTTACCCTGTACCAAAACCTAACCCCTAACCTTAACCTTAACCCTAACACTTGACCCTAAAGCTAACTGTAACCATTAAACCTAACACTAACCTTTAACCCTGACCGTAACTCTAACCCCTAACCCTAAGCCCTCACCCTAATGCTAAACTTTATCCTTAACACTAACCATAATCCTATCCCTAAATCTAATTCTCAGACTTCTTGCTTTCTCAGAGTTTAGAAAGCCTACAATCCTCCCATGCCATGCGTGAAAAGAGGCTCTGCCACTGTGTCCTGCATGAAACCCAGGGACCCATACCCAGTGTACGATAGAGAAAGTTCTCGGCCACAATCCTAGACCCCTAATCCTCCCGCCTAGTGCAGACAGGGCCCGTGCCCTAAGCATAAAAAGTACGCCTAACATATAACCCTAACCTTGAACGTAACACCTAACCCTGATCCTACTGCTCACCTTATCATGTAGACCACACTGTAACCCTAACTTTAACCGCATCTCCTAAAGTTAATGCATAACACTTACACTGAGAACAACGCCTATCCCATAATTCTAACCCTAAATCTTAGCCATAACCATAAAACCTAATCCCTAACCCTAATTCTAAACTGCTAACCCTAACCTTAACACTACCAACAACCCTAACCCTAACCCTAACCCTAACCCTCACCCCTAATCCTACCCTATGCCTAAAAGTAACCCTAACTCCTAACCCTTATCCCTAACCAAAAGCCCTGTCCCTAACCATAAGACTTAAGTCTCACCCTTATACCCTAACCCTAATACGAATCCTTAAGCCTAACCCCCAATCCTAACAATTAACCTTAACCCTAACTGTTAACGCTCACCCTAACCCTTAAATCAGACCAAAACCCTAACATTTAACCCTAACCCTAATCCCTAATGCTAACCCTAAGCCTTAACCCTTTACCCTAATCCTATCCCTTAAGCCTAACCCTAACCCTAATTCCTAACCCTAACCATAATCCCTAACCCTAACCCTAACCCTAACTCTGAATCTAACCCTAGCCCCTAAACCAACACTAACCCCTAACCCCTAACCCTAACACTAACACTAACTCCTAATTTCTAACCCCTGAACCACACTCGAACCCTAACCCCTAACCCCAAACAATTAACCATAACCCTAACCCTAATTCTCACACTTCCTCCATTTTCAGAGTTCACCAAGCCTACAATAGAGCCATGCCATGAGTGAGAAGAGGCTCCGCCTGAGTCCTGCATGTAGGTCTGGGCCCAAGGCCCAGGTACGATGGTGTGGTGTCAAGGGGACCAATTCTGCACCCTTCTCACCATAGATTAAACAGGTCCTGTGCCCTTAAACTAACCGCTAAATCTAAGCCCTAACACTAAACCTAAACGCTAACCCTAAACCTAAGCCCTTATCCTAATGCCCAACACTAACACCAAACACTCACCCTAAACCTAACCCGTAACCCTAACCCCTAAACGTAACCCTAACCATGCACCCTATATCTAACCCTAACCCCTAACCCTAACCATAACACTTAACTCTAACCCTAAACTAACATAAACCCTTAACACTAAACCTAATCCCTAACCCTCATGCTTAACCCTAACCGTTAATCCTCACACTTACCTTTAAACCTAACCCTAATTGTAATCTTTAACTCTAAACTTAACACTTAAACCTTAACCTGTACCAAAACCTATCCCCTAAACTGAACCCTAACACTAAACCTTAACGCTAAACCTAACTGTAACTGTTAAACCTAACACTGACCTTTAACTCTGACCCTAAACCTAACCCCTAACCCTAAGGCATCACCTTAACACTAAACTTCATCCCTAATTCTAACCATAATCCTAACCCTAAATCTAATTCTCAGACTTTTTCTTTCTCAGAGTTTAGAAAGCCTATAATCCTCCCATGCCATGTGTGAAAGGAGGCCCTGCCACTGTGTCCAGGGGCCAATACCCAGCATACGATAGAGTGATTTCCCGGCGAATATGCTAGCCCCCTAACCTCTCCGCCTAGTGCAGACAAGGCACGTGCCCTAAGCATAAACACAACCCCTAACCAATAACCCTAACCATAACTGTTAACTCTCACCCTAACATTTAACCCTGACACTAACCCTAACCCGTAAACCTATCCCTAAACCTTTACCCAAAGCCTAAGCCTTAACTCTAACACTATCATTTAACCCTAGCCCTAACCCCTAAATGTTACACTAACCATGAACCCTAAGCCTAACCGTAACCCCTAACACTAACCATAACACTTAACTGTAACCCTAAACCTAACAAGACCCCTTAACCCTAACACTAACCCCTTACCCTAGCCCTTAAACTTAACCCTAAACTTTTACCCTCACACTAACCTTTAACACTAACCATAATGCTAATCTTTAACCCTAAACCTAACACTTAACTCTTACCCTGTACGAAACCCTAACCCCTGACCTTAACCCTGACAATAAACCTTAACCCTAAACCTAACTTTAACCGTTAAAACTAACACTAACCTTAACCCTAACTCTATCCCTAACCCTTAACCCTAAGCCCTCACCCTAACACTAATCGTCATCCCTAATCCTAACCATAATCCTATCCCTAAATCTTAATCTCAGACGTCTTCCTCTCTCAGAGTTTAAAAAGCCCTCACCCTAAAATTTAACCCTAAACCTAACTGTAACTGTTTAAACTAACACTAATCTTTAACCATAACCCTAACCCTTAACCTGAATCCTAAGCCAAACTCTTAACCCTAATCCTATCCCTTAACCCTAACTCTAATCCCTAACTCGAACGCTAACACTAACCCCAACCCTAAACCTAACCCTAGCCCCTAACCCAACCCTCACCCCAACCCCTAACCCTAACACTAACCCTAACCCCTAATGCCTAACCCCTAACCCTCATTTGAACACTCTCTCCTAAACCCAAATCCCTAACCCTAACCATAACCCTAATTCTCACACTTCTTCCATTCTAAGAGTTAACCAAGCCTACAATACAACCATGCCATGCATGAGAACAGGCTCCCCCTGATTCCTGCATGTACGTCTGAGCCCAAGGCCCAGGGTACAATGCTGTGGTGTCTCAGCGACCGATTCCACACCCTTCTCACTATAGATTAAACAGGTCCTCTGACCTTAAACTAATCGCTAAATCTAAGTCCTAACACTAACCCCTACCCTAAACAGAAACCCTGACCCAAACTCCCTTCACTAACACTATACCCTTACACCAAACCTAACCCCTAAACCTAACCCCTAAACATAACCTTAACCATGAACCCTAAACCTGAACCTAAACCCTAACACTTAAGTGTAACCCTAAACCTAACACGAACCCCTAATCCTAACCCTAAACCCTAACCCTAACCCTTCACCTTAACCCTAACCGTTAACCCTCAGCTAACCCTTAAACCTAACACTAATCCTAATCTTTACCCCTAAGCCGAACACTTAACCCTAACCCTGTACCAAACCCTAATCCCTAACACTAAGCCCTCTCCCTAACACTAAACTTCATCCCTAACCCTAACCGTAATCCTAACCCTAAATCTAATTCTGAGACTTCTTGCTTTCTCAGAGTTTAGAAAGCCTACAATCCTCCCATGCCATGCATGAAAGGAGGCTCTGCCACTGTGCCCTGCATGAAACCCAGAGGCCCATACCCAGCATACGATAGAGTGGGTTCCTGGTGACAATCCCAGCCTCCGAGCCCCCCCACCTAGTGAAGACAGGGCCTGTGCCCTAAGCATAAACACTGCCCCTAACCCATAACCATAACCCTGATCATAACATCTGACCCTGATCCTATTGCTCACCTTAACATGTAAAACTCACCATAACCCTAACCCTAACCCCTTATCCTAACGTTAATGAATAATACTTACCCTGAGGACAACACCTATCCCATAATTCTAACCCTAACTCTTATTCATAACTGTAAAACCTAATACCTAATTGTAAGCTGCTAACCCTAAATTTAACCCTACCAACAGCCCTAACACTAACCCTAACCCTAACCCTTGATCCTTAAGCCTAAACCCTAACCCTAACCCTAACCCTAAGTATAAACTCTACCCCTCACCCATAACCCTAACCCTGAACATAAAACCTAACCCTGATCCTATTGCTCACCTTAACACGTAAAGCTCACCGTAACACTAACTTTAACCGCTTACCCTAACTTTAAGCATAAAACTGACCCTGAGACCAACCCCTATGCCATAATTCTAACCCTAACTCCTTACCATAACCATAACACCTAATCCCTAACCCTAATTCTAAACTGCTAAACCTAACCTTAAGCCTACAAAAAACCTTAACGGTAACACTAACCCTAACACCTAATCCTAACCCTGTGCCTGAAAATAAACCTAACCCTTAACCTTTAACCCTAATGCTAACCCATAACCCTAACCATAACACTTTACTCTAACCCTAAATCTAACACGAACGCTTAACACTAGCCCTAAACCCTAACCCTAACCCTTAAACACAAACCTAACCGTTAACACTCACACTAACCGTCAACCCTAATCCGAATTCTAATCTTTAACCCTAAACCTAACACTTAACCCTAACCCTGTACCAAACCCTAACCCCTAACCATAACCCTCACCCTAAAACGTAACCCTAAACCTAACTGTAACCGTTAAACCTAACTCTAACATTTAACCTTTACTCTACCCATAATCCCTAGCCCTAATCCCTCACCCTAGCACTAACCTCATTCCTAACCCTAACTATAATCCTAACCCTAAATCTAATTATCAGACTTCTTGCTTTCTCAGCGTTAGAAAGCCTACAATCCTCCCATGCCATGAATAAAAGGAGGCTCTACCACTGTGTCCTGCCGGAAACCCCAGTGCCCATACTCAGCATACACTAGAGTGGGTTCCCGACGACAATCGCAACCCCAAACCCCTCCCCCCCTGCCTAGTGCAGACAGGGCCCGAGTCGTAAGCATAAACCCTACCCCTCACCCCTAACCATAACCCTGAACATAACACCTGACCCTGATCCCATTGCTCACCTTAAAATGTAAATCTCACCATAACCCTAAATTTAACCCCTTATCATAACGTTAATGCATAACACTTACCCTGAGAACAACTCCTATCTCTGAATTCTAACCCTAACTCCAAGCCATAACCATAACACCTAATCCCTAATGCGAATTCTAAACTGCTAACCCTAACCTTAAACCTACCATCAAACCAAACATTACCCTAGCCCCTAACTTTAAAACTATGCCTAAAAATAACCCTAACACTTCACCCTTAATCCTAACCCCTAACTCTAACCCTAACCCTACCCCTAAGACCCTAACCATAACCCTAACTGTTAACCCTCACCCTAACACGTAACCCTGAACTTAACCCTAAACCTTAACACTAACCCTTAACCCTAACCCTAAGCCAAACCCTTAACCATAATCCTATCCTTTAACCCTAAACGCTAACCCTAATATTAACCCCAACCCTAAACCTAACCCTAGCACCCTAACCCAAACCCAACAACTAACCCCTATCCCTAACACTAACCCTAACTCCTAATCCCTAGGACCTAACCCTGACTCGAACCATAATCCCAAACTCCAAACCCCTAACCCAAACCCTAACCCTGATTCTCACACTACTTCCATTCTCAGAGTGAAGCAAGCCTACAATACAGCTATACTATGCGTGAGATGAGGCTCCACCTGAGTCCTGCATGTAGGTCCTTTCCCAAGGTTCAGGGAACGATTTTGTGCTTTCGTGGAGACTCCGACAGCACCCTTCTCACCGTAAATAAAACAGGTCCTGTGCCCTTAAACTAAAAGCTAAATCTCAGCCCTAACACTAACACTAACCCCTAACCGTAAACATAAGCTCCGACCGTAACGCTGAACACGAACTCTAAAACCTTACCCTAAACCTAATCCCTAACCCTAACACTAACCCATAAACATAACACTAACCATGAACCCTAAACCTAACCCTAACCATAACACTTAACGCTAACCCTAAAGCCTACACGAAGACTTATTCCTAACACTAACAAAAACCCTAGCCCTTAGTCTTGATCCTTATCATTAACCCTCACACTAGCCCTTAACCCTAACCCTAATCCTAATCTTTAACCCTAAAGCTAAAACTTAAGCCTAACACTGTACCAAACGCTAAACCTTAACCTTAACCCTAACCCTAAAACATAACCATAAACCTGACTGTAACGGTTAAACCTAACACTAACCTTTAACCCTAACCACTGACCTTCAGAACGCACCCTAACACTAACCTTCATCCTTAAACATTACCATAAACCTACCCCTAAATCTAATTCTCAGACTTCTTGCTTTCTCAGAGTTTAGAAAGCCTACAATTCTCCCATGTCATGAGTAAAAGGAGGCTCTGCCACTGTGTCCTGCAAGAAACCCGGGGGCCCATAACTAGTGCATGACAGAGCGGGTTCCCAGTGGCAATCCTAGTCCCTAACCCCCCCCCCCTCCTGGTGAAGACAGGGCCCGTGCGCTAAGCAAAAACACTATCCCTAACAGATAACCCTAACTCCAAACATAAAACCTAACCCTGATCCTGTTGCTCACCTTAAAACATAAACCTAACCATAACACTAATTTATCCCCTTATGTTAACGTTAATGCATAGCACCCAAAGAAGAAGCCCTATCCCATAATTCTAAACCTAATCCCTAGCCATAACCATAACACCTCATCCATATTCTAAAGAGCCAACCCTAAACTTCAACCTACCATCAACCCTAACCCTAACCCTAACCCTTAACCCTAAGCCCTCACCCTAACACTAATCTTCATCCCTAAACCGTGCCGTAATCCTAACCCGAAATCTAATTCTCAGACTTCTTGCTTTCTCAGAGTTTTGAAAGCCTACAATCCTACTAAGCCATGCATGAAAGCCCGCTCTGCGACAGTGTCCTGCAGGAAACCAGAGGCCCATACACTGCATACGATAGAGTAGGTTACCAGCGACCATCACAGACCCCTATCTTTCCCTCCTAGTGCCTACAGGGCCCGTGCCCAGAGCATAAACCCTACCCCTCACCCATAAGACTAACCCAGAACATAACACCTAACCCTGATCATACTGGTCACCTTAAGAGGTAAAGCTCACCATAACCCTAACTTTAACACCTTATCTTAACGTTAATGCATGACACCCTGAGAAAAAGCACTATACTGTAATTCTAACGCTAACTCCTAGCCATAACCATAACACCTGATCCCGAATTCTGAAACGCCAACCCTAACCTTAACCCTACCAACAACACTAACACTAACCCTAACACCTTACCCTAACCCTACGCATAAAAATAACCCTAACCGCTGATCCTTAGTCATAACCCCTAACCTTAACCCTAACACTTAACCCTAATCCCAAGCCTAACCATTAAACATAACCCTAACACTTAACCTTAAACCTAACCTTTACCTTAATGCCTAGAGATCTAACCCTAACACTGACTTACAGTTAACACTAACCCTAACCCCCTAATGTTAACCTTAAACCTGAACCATAAACCTAACCCTTAACCCTAATCCTATCCCTAACCCCCTAACCCTATCCCTAACTGTTAACCCTCACCCTAACCCTTAACCGTGACCCTAACCCTAAACCTGAACCCTTACCCTAAGCCTAACCCTTAACCCTAACCCTATCCCTTAACCCTAACGCCTAACCCTAACGCTAACTCCAAACCTAAACCTTACCCTGGCCCCCTAAACCAGAGTTAACACCTAACCCGTAACACTAACTCTAACCCTAACCACTAATCCCTAGCACCTAACCCTGACTCCAAGCCTAACCCCTAACTCGAAACCCCTAACCCCAACCCTAACCCTAATTCTCACACTACTTCCATTCCCGAGTGAAGCAAGCCTACAATACAGCCATGCCATGTGTGAGATGAGGCTCCGCCTGAGTCCTGCATGTAGATCTTGTCCCAGGGCCCAGGGAATGATGTTGTGCTTTCGTGGTGACTCCGACCGCACCCCTCTCACCGTAGATTAACCAGGTCCTGTGCCCTTAAACTGACCGATAAATCTAAGCCCTACCACCAACCCTAACCCCTGACCCTGAACCTAAGCCCCGAGCCTAAAGCCCAACACTAACTCTAAACCCTTACCCTAAACCTAATCCTTAACCCTAATGCTAACCCCTAAACGTAACCCTAACCGTGGACAGTAAACCTAACCCTAACCTCTAACACAAACCCTAACACATAACTCGAACCCTAAAGCTAACCCTAACCCTTAACACTAAACCTAAACCCTAACCCTAACTCTTAACCTTAACCCTAACCGTTAACTCTCACGCTAACCTTTAATCCTAACCCTAATCCTAATCTTCAACCGTAAACCTAACACTTAACCCTAACCCTGTACCTAACCCTAACCCTATACCAAACCCCAACCCCTCATCTTAACCCTAACCGTAAACCTCAACCCTAAACCGAACTGTAACCGTTAAACCTAAGAGTAACCTTTAACCCTAACCCTAATCCCTAACCCTAAGCCCTCACCCTAACACTAAACTTCATCCTTAACCCTAACCAGAATCCTAACCCTAAATCTAATTCTCAGACTTCTTGCTTTCTTAGAGTTTAGAAAGCCTGCAATCCTCCCATGCCATGCGTGAAAGGAGGCTCTACCACTGTGTCCTGCATCAAACCCACGGGCCCATACCCAGAGTACGATACAGTGGGATCCTGGTGACAATCCCAGTCCCCTAACCTCCCCCCACCCCCGCCTAAGGCAGACAGGGCCCGTGCGCTAAGCATAAACAATACCTGTAACAGATATCCCTCACCGTGAACATAACACCTAACCCTGTTCCTATTTCTCCCCTTAACACGTAAACCTCACCGTGAGCCTAACTTTAACCTCTTATCCTAACGTTAGTGCATAACCCATTCCCTGAGAACAACCCCTATCCCATAATTCTAACCCTATCTCCTAGTCGTCACTGTAACACCTAATCCCTAACCCTAATTCTAAACCGCTAACTCTAACCGTAACCCTGCCTACAACCCTAACACTGACAGTAACCCTTACTTCTAACCCCAACGCTATGCCTAACAAAAACCCTTAACCCTTCACCCTAACCCCTAAGCCTTACCCTAACCCTTAACCCTAATCCTAATCCTATCCATTCAACCTAACCCTAGCTCTTAAAGCTAACCCTAAACCTTACCCTCACGACTAGACCTAACCCTGACACTAACCTAACACCTAACCCTAACCATAACCCCTCCAGCTAACCTTAACCCTGAACCCTAAACCTAACCCTAACACTGAACCCTCACTATATCCCCAACCTCTAAGCCTAATCCTAACCGTTAACCCTCACCCTAACACTTAAACTGGACCATAACACTAAACATTAACCCTAACACTAAACTTTAACCCTAAACCTGAGCCCAACCCTTAACGCTAATCCTATCCTTTTACCCTAAACCTAACTCCTAAACCTAACCCTAACACTAACCCCAATCCTAATTCTAACCATACCCCTTCATAAAACACTAACTCCTAACCCTAACACTTACCAAAAACCCTAATCGCTAATCCCTAACACTAACGCTTAACCTTTACCGTAACCGTTAACCCTCACCCTAACCCTTAACGCTGACCCTAACCTTAACCTTTAATCTAAGCCTGACCCTTACCCTAACAGTAAGGAAAACCCTCACGCCAACCTTATCCCTTATCCCTAACCCTAACACTACAGCTAAAAATAACACTAACCTTTGATCCTTAAACCTAACCCCTAACACTTACTTTAACCCCAAACCCTAACCCTAATCCTAAGCATTAAACCTAACCCTATCTCTTAACCCTTACTCTAACGCCTAGATCTAACCCTAAAATCTAACCTACCACCTAATCCTAACCTTAAGCCCTAATGCTAACTCTAACCCTGAACCCTAAACCTACCCGTAAACCCTTAACACTAACCCTATCCATAAACCTTAACCCTGACCCTAACCATTACCCGCACCCAAGCATTTAACCCTGACCCTAACCCTAATCCTTAACGATAAACTTAACACTAAACCCCAACCCTAAGCCCAACACTTAACCCTAAACCTGACCCTTGACCCCTAACCCTAAACCTAAGCCTAACCCCAACCTGAACCCTTAATCTTGACCCTTACCCTTAACCCTCGCACTAACCCTACTCCTAATCTTTAACCATGAAGCTAACACTGAAGCCTACCCCTGTGCCAAACGCTAAACCCAAACCTTAACCCGAACCCTGAGACTTAACCGTAAACCTAACTGTAACTGTTAAACCTAACACTAACCTTTAACCCCAACCCCTAACTGAAACCCCTAACCCTAAGCCCTCACCATAACAGTAACCTATATTGCTAACCCTAACCCTAATCCTAGCCCTAAATTTAATTCTCAGACTTCTTGCTTTCTCAGAGTTTACAAAGCCTACAATCCTCCCATGCCATGTGTAGAAGGAGGCTTGGCCACTGTGTCCGGCATGAAACCAAGGGGCCCATACCCAGTGTATGATAGAGTGGCTTCCGGCATCTATCCCAGCCCTCTAAGCCCCCTCCTAGAGCAGAGAGGGCTCGTGATATAAGCATAAACACTACCCCTCACCCATAACCCTAACCCTGAACATCACAGCTCACCCTGATACTATTGCTCACCTTAACACATCAACCTCACCATAACTCTAACTTGAACCTGTTATCCTAACGTTAATGCATAAGACTTACCCTAAGAACAACCCCTATCCCTTAATTCTAACCCTAACTCCTAGCCACAATTGTAACACCTAATCCCTAAGGCTAATTCAAAACTGCTAAACATTACCTTATCCCTACAAACTAACCCTAACCCTAACCGCTAACCCTAACCGTACACCTAAAAATAACCGTAACACTTGACACTTAACCCTAACCCTTAACCCTGATCCTAATCCTAACAATTAAACCTAACCCTAACTCTTAAGCCTAACACTAACACGTACCCTAATGCCTAGACCTAACCCTAAGAGTAAACGTAACCCCTAACCCTAACCCTAATCCCTAATGCTAACCCTAACACTGAACCCTAATCCTAAGCCTTAAACCTAACTCTATCCTTAACCCATAACCCTAGCCCTAACCGTTAACCCCACACTAACCCTTAACTCGAACTGTAACCCTAACCCTTAAAACTAAACCTAACACTTAACGCTAACCCTAAGCCTTAACGCTTAACCCTTATCCTATCCCTTAACCCTAACTCTAACCCATAACGCTAACCCTAACCCCACTCTAAATCTAACCCTAGCCCCTAACCCAACCCTAACCCCTAAGCCCTAACCCTATCACTAAACCCAACACCTACTCCCTAACCCCTAATCCTCACTCGAAGCTTAAGCCCTAACCCTAAGCCCTCTCCCTGACTAATCTTCATCCCTAACCCTAACCATAATCCTAACCCTAAATCTAATTCTCAGACTTCTTGCTATCTCAGAGTTTTAAAAGCCTACAATTCTCCAAAGCCATGCGTGAAAGCTGGCTCTGCCACAGTGTCCTGCATGAAACCCAGGAGCCCATACTCTGTGCACAATAGAGTGGGTTCCCGGGGACAATCACAGCCCCCTAACTCCCCCTGCTAGTGCTGACAGGGCCCATGCCCTAAGCAAAAACCCTGCACCTCACCCATAACCCTAACCCTGAACATAACACCTAACCCTGATGTTATTGTTCACCTTAACACGTAAACCTCACTGTAACCCTAACTTTAACCCCTATCCTAATGTTATTGCATAACACTTACCCTAAGAACAAACCCTATCCCTTAATTCTAAGCCTAACTCCTAGCATAACCGTAACACTTAATCCCTAACCTTAATTCTAAACTGCTAAACATTACCTTCACCCTACAAACAACCCTAACACTAACCCTAACTCTAACCGCTAACCCTAACCCTAACCATTACCCTGATCATAATCCTAACAATTAAACCTAACCCTAATTCTTAACCCTAACACGAACCATTACCATAATGCCTAGACCTAACCCTAACTGTAACCCTAACCCCTAACCCTAACCCTAACCGCTAATGCTAACCCTAACCCCGAACCCTAAACCTAACCCTAACCCTATCCCTTAAACCTATTACTATCCCTAAACCATTACCCTAATCGCAACTGTTAACCCTCACTCTCACCCTTAACTTGGACCGAAACCCTAACCCTTAACCCTAACCTTAACCCTTACTGCTAATCTTAAGCCTTCACCCTTTACCTTAATCCTATCTTGTAAGCCTAACCCTAACGCTGACCCCTAACCCACCTGAACATTAACCCTAAACCTAAATCTAACGCTAGCCCCTTACAAAAACCTAACACCTAACCCCTGACACACTAATCCTAACTTCTAATTCCTAACCACTAAACTTCACTCAAACCCAAACCTCTAACCCCAAACACATAACCCTAACCATAACCCTAATTCTCACACTTCCTTCGTTCTCAGAGTTGACCAAGCCTACAATAGAGCCATGCCACGAGTGAGAAGAGGCTCTGCCTGAGTCCTGCATGTAGGTCTGGGCCCAAGGCCCAAGTACGATGGTGTGGTGTTGAGGCGACCCAGTCTGCACCCTTCCCACCATAGATTAAACAGAGCATGTGCCCTTAAACTAACCACTAAATCTAAGCCCTAACACTAAACCTAAATCCTAACCCTAAACCTCGGCCCTTATCCTAACGCCCAACAGTAACACTAAACACTCGCCCTAAACTTAACCCGTAACCCGAACCCCTAAATGTAACCCTAACCATGAACCCTAAACCTAACCCTAACCTCTAGCCATAACCATAACACTTAACTCTAAACCTAAATGTTACACGAAGCCTTATTCCTAACCCTAAGCCCAACCCTAACCCTTAATCTTGAACCTTACCATTAACCCTCACACTAACCCTTAACCCTAACCCTAATCCTAATCTTTAACCATAAAGCTAACACTGAAGCCTAACCCTGTGCCAAACGATAAAACCAAACCTTAACCCTAACCCTGAAACTTAACCATAAACGTAACTGTAACTGTTAAAAATAACACAAACCTTAAACCCTAACCCCTAACCCTAAGAGCCCACCCTAACACTAATCTTCCTCGCTAAACATTACCATAATCCTACCCCTAAATCTAATTGTCAGACTTCTTGCTTTCTCAGAGTTTAGAAAGCCTAAAATCCTCCCATGCCATGAGTAAAAGGGGGCTCTACCACTGTGTCCTGCATGAAACCCAGGAGCCCATATCCAGCGTACGATAGAGTGGGTTCCCGGGGACAATCCCATCCCCCTAACCCCAGCCCCCCGCCAAGTGCAGACAGGGCCTGTACGCTAAGTATAAACACTACCCCTAACAGATAACCCTCACCCTGAATATAACACCTGACCCTGATCCTATTGCTCACCTTAAAACATAAACCTCCCCGTAACCCTAACTTATCCCCTTATCTTAACCTTAATGCATAACACCCTGAGAAGAAGCCCCATCCCATAATTCTAATCCTAATCCCCAGCCATAACCATAAGACCTCATCCCTAATTCTAAAATGCCAACCCTAAACTTCACCCTACAAACAACCCTAACCCTAACCCTAACCTCTAACCCTAAGCCCTCACCCTATCACTAATCTTCATCCCTAAACCGTACCGTAATCCTAACCCGAAATCTAATTCTCAGACTTCTTGCTTTCTCAGAGTTTTGAAAGCCTACAATCCTACTAAGCCATGCATGAAAGCCCGCTCTGCCACAGTGTCCTGCAAGAAACCCAGAGGCCCATACACAGCGTACGATAGAGTGGGTTCCCAGCGACCACAACCGACCCTTAACTTCGATTCCTAGGGCATACAGGGCCCATGCCCTAAGCATAAACACTACCCCTCACCCATAACCCTAACCCAGAACATAACACCTAACCCTGATCCTACTGCTCACCTTAACATGTAAACCTCACCGTAACCCTAATTTTAACCCCATATCGTAACGTTAATGCATGACACCCTGAGAACAAGCCCTATACTGTAATTCTAACCCTAACTCCTAGCCATAACCATAACACCTAATCTCTAATTCTAAAACACCAACCCTAACCTTAACCCTACCAACAACACTAACACTAACCCTAACCCCTTACCCTAACCCTACGCCTAAAAATAACCGTAACCGTTGATCCTTAGTCATAACCCCTAACCTTAACCCTAACCCTTAACCCTAATCCCAATCCTAACCATTAAACATAACCCCAACTCTTAACCCTAACTCTAACCTTTACCTTAATGCCTAGAGTTCTAACCCCAACACTGACCTACAGTTAGAAGTAACACAAACCCATAATGCTAACCTTAAACCTGAACAATAAACCTAATCCTTAACCATAACACCCTAACCCTAACCCTAACCCTTAACCCTGACCCTAACCCTAAACCTTAACCCTAACCCTGAACCCTAACCCTAAGCCTACCCTTAACCCTAACCCTATCCATTAACCCTAACCGCTAACGATAACACTAACCCCAACCCTAAACCTACCCCTGGCCCCCTAACCCAGAATTAACACCGAACCCGTAACACTAACTCTACCCCTAACCACTAGCACCTAACCATGACTCGAAACCTAACCCCTAACTCAAAACCCCTAACCCCAAACCTAACCTTAATTCTCACACTACTTCCATTCCCGAGTGAAGCAAGCCTACAATACAGCAATGCCATGTGTGAGATGAGGCTCCGCCTGAGTCCTGCATGTAGGTCTTGTCCCAGGGCCCAGGGAATGATGTTGTGCTTTCGTGGTGACTCCGACCGCACCCCTCTCACCGTAGATTAATCAGGTCCTGTGCCCTTAAACTGACAGCTAAATCTAAGCCCTACCACCAACCCTAACCCCTGACCCTGAACCTAAGCCCCGAGCCTAAAGCCCAACACTAACTCTAAACCCTTACCCTAAACCTAATCCCTAACCCTAATGCTAACCCCTAAACGTAACTCTAACCACGAACAGTAAACCTAACCCTAACCTCTAACACAAACCCTAACACATAACTCTAACCCTAAAACTAACCCTAACCCTTAACCCTAAACCTAAACCCTAACCCTAACCCTTAACCTTAATCTTAACCGTTAACTCTCATGCTAACCTTTAATCCTAACTCTAATCCTAATCTTCAAACCTAAACCTAACACAACCCTAACCCTGTACCAAAACCTAACCCCTCATCTTAACCCTATCCGCAAACCTCAACCCCAAAACGAACTGTAACCGTTAAACCTAACAGTAACCTTAAACCGTAACCCTAATCTGTAACCCTATCCCCTCACCATAACACTACACTTCATCCTGAACCCTAACCATAATCCTAACCCTAAATCTAATTCTCAGACTTCTTGCTTTCTTAGAGTTTAGAAAGACTGCAATCCTCCCATGCCATGTGTGAAAGGAGGCTCTACCACTGTGTCCTGCATGAAACCCACGGGCCCATACCCAGAGTCCGATACAGTGGGTTCCTGGTGACAATCCCAGCCCCCTAACCTCCCCCCAGCTTAATGCCGACAGGGCCCGTGCGCTAAGCATAAATGATACCTTTAACAGATAACCCTAACCCTGAACATGGCACCTAACCCTGTTCCTATTTCTCCCCTTAACACGTAAACCTCACCGTGAGCCTAACTTTAACCTCTTAACGTAACGTTAATGCATAACCCATTCCCTGAGAACATCCCCTATCCCATAATTCTAACCCTATCTCCTAGTCATAACTGTAACACCTAATCCCTAACCCTAATTCTCCACCGCTAAGCCTAACCGTAACGCTGCCTACAACCCTAACACTGACAGGAACCCTTAGTTCTAACCCCAACGCTATGCCTAACAAAAGCCCTAACCCTTCACCCTTCACCCTAACCCCTAAGCATTACCCTAACCTTTAACCGTAATCCTAATCCTAACCATTAAACCTAACCCTAGCTCTTAAAGCTAACCCTAAACCTTACCCTCACGACCAGACCTAACCCTGACACTAACCTAACACCTAACCCTAACCATAACCCCGAAAGCTAACCCTAACCCTGAACCCTAAACCTAACCCTAACACTGAACCTTCACTATATCCCTAACCCCTAAGCCTAATCCTAACTGTTAACCCTCACCCAAACACTTAAACTGGACCATAACACTAAACATTAACACTAACACTAAACTTTAACCCTAACCATAAGCCCAACACTTAACCCTAATTCTATCCCTTAACCCTAAGCCGAACGCTAAGCCCTAACCCTAAACCTAACCCTAACCCCAACCCTAACCCTTAATCTTGACCCTTACCATTAACCCTCACACTAACCCTAATCCTAATCTTTAACCATAAAGCTAACACTGAAGCCTAACCCTGTGCCAAACGCTAAACCCAAACCTTAACCCTAACCCTGAAACTTAACCATAAACCTAACTGTAACTGTTACACCTAACACTAACCTCTAACCCTAACCCCTAACCCTAAGACCCCACCTTTACACTAACCGTAACCCTAAACATTATCATAATCCTACCCCAAATCTAATTCTCGGACTTCTTGCTTTCTTAGAGTTTAGAAAGCCTAAAATCCTCCCATGCCATGAGTAAAAGGGGGCTCTGCAGCTCTCTCTTGCATGAAACCAGGAGCCCATACCTAGGGTATGATAGAGTGGGTTCCCGGGGACAATCCCATTCCCCTAACCCCAGCCCCCCGCCCAGTGCAGACAGGGCCTGTACGCTAAGTATAAACACTACCCCTAACAGATAACCCTCACCCTGAACATAGCACCTGACCCTGATCCTATTGCTCACCTTAAAACATAAACCTCCCCGTAACCCTAACTTATCCCCTTATCTTAACCTTAATGCATAACACCCTGAGAAGAAGCCCTATCCCATAATTCTAATCCTAACCCCTAGCCATAACCGTAACACCTCATCCCTAATTCTAAAATGCCAACCCTAACCTTCACCCTGCCAACAACCCTAACCCTAACCCTAACCCCTAACCCTAAGCCCTCACCCTATCACTAATCTTCATCCCTAAACCGTACCGTAATCCTAACCCTAAATCTAATTCTCAGACTTGCTTTCTCAGAGTTTTGAAAGCCTACAATCCTACTAAGCCATGCATGAAAGCCCGCTCTGCCACAGTGTCCTGCATGAAACCCAGAGGCCCATACACTGCGTACGATAGAGTGGGCTCCCAGCGACCATCACAGACCCCTAACTTCGCCTCCTAGTGCATACAGGGCCCGTGCCCTAAGCATAAACCCTACCCCACACCCATAACCCTAACCCAGAACATAACACCTAACCCTGATCCTACTGCTGACCTTAACACGTAAACCTCACCCTAACCCTAACTTAACCCCTTATCTTAACGATAATGCATGACACCCTGAGAACAAGCCCTATACCGTAATTCTAACCCTAACTCCTAGCCATAACCATAACACCTAATCCCTAATTCTGAAACGCCAACCCTAACCTTAACCCTACCGACAACACTAACATTAACCCTAAAACCGTTACCCTAACCCTATGCCTAAAAATAACCCTAACCATTGATCCTTAGTCATAACCCCTAAAGCTTAACCCTAACCCTTAATGCTAATCCCAATCCTAACCATTAAACATAACCCTACTTAACCCTAACCCTAACCTATACGCTAATGCCTAGAGATCTAACCCCAACACTGACCTACAGTTAACACTAACCCTAACCCCTAATCCTAACCTTAAACCTGAACCATAAACCTAACCCTTAACCCTAACCCTATTCCTAACCCCCTAACCCTAACCCTAACTGTTAAGCCTCACCCTAACCCTTAACCCTGACTCTAACCCTAAACCTTAACCCTAACCCTGAACCCTAACCCTAAGCCTAACCCTTAACCCTAACCCTATCCCTTAACCCTAACCTCTAACCCTAACGCTAACCCCAACCCTAAACCTAACCCTGGCCCCCAACCCAGACTTAACACCTAACCCCTAACACTAACTCTAAACCTAACCACTAATCCCTAGCACCTGACCCTGACTCGAAACCTAACCCCTAACTCAAAACCCCTAACCCCAAACCTAACCCAAATTCTCACACTACTTCCATTCCCAGAGTGAAGCAAGCCTACAATACAGCCATGCCATGTGTGAGATGAGGCTCTGCCTGAGTCCTGCATGTAGGTTTTGTCCCAAGGCCCAGGGAATGATGTTGTGCTTTTGTGGTGACTCCGACCACACCCCTCTCACCGTAGATTAACCAGGTCCTGTGCCCTTAAACTGACCGCTAAATCTAAGCCCTACCACCAACCCTAACCTCTGACCCTGAACCTAAGCCCCGAGCCTAAAGCCCAACACTAACTCTAAACACTTACCCTAAACCTAATCCCTAACCCTAATGCTAACCCCTAAACGTAACTCTAACCACGAACAGTAAACCTAACCCTAACCTCTAACACAAACCCTAACACATAACTCTAACCCTAAAACTAACCCTAACCCTTAACCCTAAACCTAAACCCTAACCCTAACCCTTAACCTTAATCTTAACCGTTAACTCTCATGCTAACCTTTAATCCTAACCCTAATCCTAATCTTCAACCCTAAACCGAACACAACCCTAACCCTGTACCAAACCCTGACCCCTCATCTTAACCCTATCCGCAAACCTCAACCCCAAAACGAACTGTAACCGTTAAACCTAACAGTAACCTTAAACCGTAACCCTAATCTGTAACCCTATCCTCTCACCATAACACTACACTTCATCCTGAACCCTAACCATAATCCTAACCCTAAATCTAATTCTCAGGCTTCTTGCTTTCTTAGAGTTTAGAAAGCCTGCAATCCTCCCGTGCCATGTGTGAAAGGAGGCTCTACCACTGTGTCCTGCATGAAATCCACGGGCCCATACCCAGAGTCTGATACAGTGGGTTCCCGGTGACAATCCCAGCCCCCTAACCTCCCCTCAGCCTAACGCCGACAGGGCCCGTACGCTAAGCATAAATGATACCTTTAACAGATAACCCTAACCCTGAACATGGCACCTAACACTGTTCCTATTTCTCCCCCTAACACGTAAACCTCACCGTGAGCCTAACTTTAACCTCTTAACGTAACGTTAATGCATAACCCATTCCTTGAGAACATCCCCTATCCCATAATTCTAACCCTATCTCCTAGTCATAACTGTAACACCTAATCCCTAACCCTAATTCTCCACCGCTAAGCCTAACCGTAACGCTGCCTACAACCCTAACACTGACAGGAACCCTTAGTTCTAACCCCAACGCTATGCCTAACAAAAGCCCTAACCCTTCACCCTTCACCCTAACCCCTGAGCATTACCCTAACCTTTAACCGTAATCCTAATCCTAACCATTAAACCTAACCCTAGCTCTTAAAGCTAACCCTAAACCTTACCCTCACGACTAGACCTAACCCTGACACTAACCTAACACCTAACCCTAACCATAACCCCTAAAGCTAACCCTAACCCTGAACCCTAAACCTAACCCTAACACTGAACCTTCACTATATCCCTAACCCCTAAGCCTAATCCTAACTGTTAACCCTCACCCTAACACTTAAACTCTACCATAACACTAAACATTAACCCTAACACTAAACTTTAACCCTAACCATAAGCCCAACACTTAACCCTAATCCTATCCCCTAACCCTAAGCCCTAACCCTAAACCTAACCCTAACCCCAACCCTAACCCTTAATCTTGACCCTTACCATTAACCCTCACACTAACCCTAATCCTAATCTTTAACCATAAAGCTAACACTGAAGCCTAACCCTGTGCCAAACGCTAAACCCAAACCTTAACCCTAACCCTGAAACTTAACCATAAACCTAACTGTAACTGTTACACCTAACACTAACCTCTAACCCTAACCCCTAACCCTAAGACCCCACCTTTACACTAACCGTAACCCTAAACATTATCATAATCCTACCCCAAATCTAATTCTCGGACTTCTTGCTTTCTTAGAGTTTAGAAAGCCTAAAATCCTCCCATGCCATGAGTAAAAGGGGGCTCTGCAGCTCTCTCTTGCATGAAACCAGGAGCCCATACCTAGGGTATGATAGAGTGGGTTCCCGGGGACAATCCCATTCCCCTAACCCCAGCCCCCCGCCCAGTGCAGACAGGGCCTGTACGCTAAGTATAAACACTACCCCTAACAGATAACCCTCACCCTGAACATAGCACCTGACCCTGATCCTATTGCTCACCTTAAAACATAAACCTCCCCGTAACCCTAACTTATCCCCTTATCTTAACCTTAATGCATAACACCCTGAGAAGAAGCCCTATCCCATAATTCTAATCCTAACCCCTAGCCATAACCGTAACACCTCATCCCTAATTCTAAAATGCCAACCCTAACCTTCACCCTGCCAACAACCCTAACCCTAACCCTAACCCCTAACCCTAAGCCCTCACCCTATCACTAATCTTCATCCCTAAACCGTACCGTAATCCTAACCCTAAATCTAATTCTCAGACTTGCTTTCTCAGAGTTTTGAAAGCCTACAATCCTACTAAGCCATGCATGAAAGCCCGCTCTGCCACAGTGTCCTGCATGAAACCCAGAGGCCCATACACTGCGTACGATAGAGTGGGCTCCCAGCGACCATCACAGACCCCTAACTTCGCCTCCTAGTGCATACAGGGCCCGTGCCCTAAGCATAAACCCTACCCCACACCCATAACCCTAACCCAGAACATAACACCTAACCCTGATCCTACTGCTCACCTTAACACGTAAACCTCACCCTAACCCTAACTTAACCCCTTATCTTAACGATAATGCATGACACCCTGAGAACAAGCCCTATACCGTAATTCTAACCCTAACTCCTAGCCATAACCATAACACCTAATCCCTAATTCTGAAACGCCAACCCTAACCTTAACCCTACCGACAACACTAACATTAACCCTAAAACCCTTACCCTAACCCTATGCCTAAAAATAACCCTAACCATTGATCCTTAGTCATAACCCCTAAAGCTTAACCCTAACCCTTAATGCTAATCCCAATCCTAACCATTAAACATAACCCTACTTAACCCTAACCCTAACCTATACGCTAATGCCTAGAGATCTAACCCCAACACTGACCTACAGTTAACACTAACCCTAACCCCTAATCCTAACCTTAAACCTGAACCATAAACCTAACCCTTAACCCTAACCCTATTCCTAACCCCCTAACCCTAACCCTAACTGTTAAGCCTCACCCTAACCCTTAACCCTGACTCTAACCCTAAACCTTAACCCTAACCCTGAACCCTAACCCTAAGCCTAACCCTTAACCCTAACCCTATCCCTTAACCCTAACCTCTAACCCTAACGCTAACCCCAACCCTAAACCTAACCCTGGCCCCCAACCCAGACTTAACACCTAACCCCTAACACTAACTCTAAACCTAACCACTAATCCCTAGCACCTGACCCTGACTCGAAACCTAACCCCTAACTCAAAACCCCTAACCCCAAACCTAACCCTAATTCTCACACTACTTCCATTCCCAGAGTGAAGCAAGCCTACAATACAGCCATGCCATGTGTGAGATGAGGCTCTGCCTGAGTCCTGCATGTAGGTTTTGTCCCAAGGCCCAGGGAATGATGTTGTGCTTTTGTGGTGACTCCGACCACACCCCTCTCACCGTAGATTAACCAGGTCCTGTGCCCTTAAACTGACTGCTAAATCTAAGCCCTACCACCAACCCTAACCTCTGACCCTGAACCTAAGCCCCGAGCCTAAAGCCCAACACTAACTCTAAACACTTACCCTAAACCTAATCCCTAACCCTAATGCTAACCCCTAAACATAACTCTAACCACGAACAGTAAACCTAACCCTAACCTCTAACACAAACCCTAACACATAACTCTAACCCTAAAACTAACCCTAACCCTTAACCCTAAACCTAAACCCTAACCCTAACCCTTAACCTTAATCTTAACCGTTAACTCTCATGCTAACCTTTAATCCTAACCCTAATCCTAATCTTCAACCCTAAACCGAACACAACCCTAACCCTGTACCAAACCCTGACCCCTCATCTTAACCCTATCCGCAAACCTCAACCCCAAAACGAACTGTAACCGTTAAACCTAAGAGTAACCTTAAACCGTAACCCTAATCTGTAACCCTATCCCCTCACCATAACACTACACTTCATCCTGAACCCTAACCATAATCCTAACCCTAAATCTAATTCTCAGGCTTCTTGCTTTCTTAGAGTTTAGAAAGCCTGCAATCCTCCCGTGCCATGTGTGAAAGGAGGCTCTACCACTGTGTCCTGCATGAAATCCACGGGCCCATACCCAGAGTCTGATACAGTGGGTTCCCGGTGACAATCCCAGCCCCCTAACCTCCCCTCAGCCTAACGCCGACAGGGCCCGTACGCTAAGCATAAATGATACCTTTAACAGATAACCCTAACCCTGAACATGGCACCTAACACTGTTCCTATTTCTCCCCCTAACACGTAAACCTCACCGTGAGCCTAACTTTAACCTCTTAACGTAACGTTAATGCATAACCCATTCCCTGAGAACATCCCCTATCCCATAATTCTAACCCTATCTCCTAGTCATAACTGTAACACCTAATCCCTAACCCTAATTCTCCACCGCTAAGCCTAACCGTAACGCTGCCTACAACCCTAACACTGACAGGAACCCTTAGTTCTAACCCCAACGCTATGCCTAACAAAAGCCCTAACCCTTCACCCTTCACCCTAACCCCTAAGCATTACCCTAACCTTTAACCGTAATCCTAATCCTAACCATTAAACCTAACCCTAGCTCTTAAAGCTAACCCTAAACCTTACCCTCACGACTAGACCTAACCCTGACACTAACCTAACACCTAACCCTAACCATAACCCCTAAAGCTAACCCTAACCCTGAACCCTAAACCTAACCCTAACACTGAACCTTCACTATATCCCTAACCCCTAAGCCTAATCCTAACTGTTAACCCTCACCCTAACACTTAAACTCTACCATAACACTAAACATTAACCCTAACACTAAACTTTAACCCTAACCATAAGCCCAACACTTAACCCTAATCCTATCCCCTAACCCTAAGCCCTAACCCTAAACCTAACCCTAAACCCAACCCTAACCCTTAATCTTGACCCTTACCATTAACCCTCACACTAACCCTAATCCTAATCTTTAACCATAAAGCTAACTCTGAAGCCTAACCCTGTGCCAAACGCTAAACCCAAACCTTAACCCTAACCCTGAAACTTAACCATAAACCTAACTGTAACTGTTACACCTAACACTAACCTCTAACCCTAACCCCTAACCCTAAGACCCCACCTTTACACTAACCGTAACCCTAAACATTATCATAATCCTACCCCAAATCTAATTCTCGGACTTCTTGCTTTCTTAGAGTTTAGAAAGCCTAAAATCCTCCCATGCCATGAGTAAAAGGGGGCTCTGCAGCTCTCTCTTGCATGAAACCAGGAGCCCATACCTAGGGTATGATAGAGTGGGTTCCCGGGGACAATCCCATTCCCCTAACCCCAGCCCCCCGCCCAGTGCAGACAGGGCCTGTACGCTAAGTATAAACACTACCCCTAACAGATAACCCTCACCCTGAACATAGCACCTGACCCTGATCCTATTGCTCACCTTAAAACATAAACCTCCCCGTAACCCTAACTTATCCCCTTATCTTAACCTTAATGCATAACACCCTGAGAAGAAGCCCTATCCCATAATTCTAATCCTAACCCCTAGCCATAACCGTAACACCTCATCCCTAATTCTAAAATGCCAACCCTAACCTTCACCCTGCCAACAACCCTAACCCTAACCCTAACCCTAACCCCTAACCCTAAGCCCTCACCCTATCACTAATCTTCATCCCTAAACCGTACCGTAATCCTAACCCTAAATCTAATTCTCAGACTTGCTTTCTCAGAGTTTTGAAAGCCTACAATCCTACTAAGCCATGCATGAAAGCCCGCTCTGCCACAGTGTCCTGCATGAAACCCAGAGGCCCATACACTGCGTACGATAGAGTGGGCTCCCAGCGACCATCACAGACCCCTAACTTCGCCTCCTAGTGCATACAGGGCCCGTGCCCTAAGCATAAACCCTACCCCACACCCATAACCCTAACCCAGAACATAACACCTAACCCTGATCCTACTGCTCACCTTAACACGTAAACCTCACCCTAACCCTAACTTAACCCCTTATCTTAACGATAATGCATGACACCCTGAGAACAAGCCCTATACCATAATTCTAACTCTAACTCCTAGCCATAACCATAACACCTAATCCCTAATTCTGAAACGCCAACCCTAACCTTAACCCTACCGACAACACTAACACTAACCCTAAAACTCTTACCCTAAACCTATGCCTAAAAATAACCCTAACCATTGATCCTTAGTCATAACCCCTAAAGCTTAACCCTAACCCTTAATGCTAATCCCAATCCTAACCATTAAACATAACCCTACTTAACCCTAACCCTAACCTATACGCTAATGCCTAGAGATCTAACCCCAACACTGACCTACAGTTAACACTAACCCTAACCCCTAATCCTAACCTTAAACCTGAACCATAAACCTAACCCTTAACCCTAACCCTATTCCTAACCCCCTAACCCTAACCCTAACTGTTAAGCCTCACCCTAACCCTTAACCCTGACTCTAACCCTAAACCTTAACCCTAACCCTGAACCCTAACCCTAAGCCTAACCCTTAACCCTAACCCTATCCCTTAACCCTAACCCCTAACCCTAACGCTAACCCCAACCCTAAACCTAACCCTGGCCCCCAACCCAGACTTAACACCTAACCCCTAACACTAACTCTAAACCTAACCACTAATCCCTAGCACCTGACCCTGACTCGAAACCTAACCCCTAACTCAAAACCCCTAACCCCAAACCTAACCCAAATTCTCACACTACTTCCATTCCCAGAGTGAAGCAAGCCTACAATACAGCCATGCCATGTGTGAGATGAGGCTCTGCCTGAGTCCTGCATGTAGGTTTTGTCCCAAGGCCCAGGGAATGATGTTGTGCTTTTGTGGTGACTCCGACCACACCCCTCTCACCGTAGATTAACCAGGTCCTGTGCCCTTAAACTGACCGCTAAATCTAAGCCCTACCACCAATCCTAACCTCTGACCCTGAACCTAAGCCCCGAGCCTAAAGCCCAACACTAACTCTAAACACTTACCCTAAACCTAATCCCTAACCCTAATGCTAACCCCTAAACGTAACTCTAACCACGAACAGTAAACCTAACCCTAACCTCTAACACAAACCCTAACACATAACTCTAACCCTAAAACTAACCCTAACCCTTAACCCTAAACCTAAACCCTAACCCTAACCCTTAACCTTAATCTTAACCGTTAACTCTCATGCTAACCTTTAATCCTAACCCTAATCCTAATCTTCAACCCTAAACCGAACACAACCCTAACCCTGTACCAAACCCTGACCCCTCATCTTAACCCTATCCGCAAACCTCAACCCCAAAACGAACTGTAACCGTTAAACCTAACAGTAACCTTAAACCGTAACCCTAATCTGTAACCCTATCCCCTCACCATAACACTACACTTCATCCTGAACCCTAACCATAATCCTAACCCTAAATCTAATTCTCAGGCTTCTTGCTTTCTTAGAGTTTAGAAAGCCTGCAATCCTCCCGTGCCATGTGTGAAAGGAGGCTCTACCACTGTGTCCTGCATGAAATCCACGGGCCCATACCCAGAGTCTGATACAGTGGGTTCCCGGTGACAATCCCAGCCCCCTAACCTCCCCTCAGCCTAACGCCGACAGGGCCCGTACGCTAAGCATAAATGATACCTTTAACAGATAACCCTAACCCTGAACATGGCACCTAACACTGTTCCTATTTCTCCCCCTAACACGTAAACCTCACCGTGAGCCTAACTTTAACCTCTTAACGTAACGTTAATGCATAACCCATTCCCTGAGAACATCCCCTATCCCATAATTCTAACCCTATCTCCTAGTCATAACTGTAACACCTAATCCCTAACCCTAATTCTCCACCGCTAAGCCTAACCGTAACGCTGCCTACAACCCTAACACTGACAGGAACCCTTAGTTCTAACCCCAACGCTATGCCTAACAAAAGCCCTAACCCTTCACCCTTCACCCTAACCCCTAAGCATTACCCTAACCTTTAACCGTAATCCTAATCCTAACCATTAAACCTAACCCTAGCTCTTAAAGCTAACCCTAAACCTTACCCTCACGACTAGACCTAACCCTGACACTAACCTAACACCTAACCCTAACCATAACCCCTAAAGCTAACCCTAACCCTGAACCCTAAACCTAACCCTAACACTGAACCTTCACTATATCCCTAACCCCTAAGCCTAATCCTAACTGTTAACCCTCACCCTAACACTTAAACTCTACCATAACACTAAACATTAACCCTAACACTAAACTTTAACCCTAACCATAAGCCCAACACTTAACCCTAATCCTATCCCCTAACCCTAAGCCCTAACCCTAAACCTAACCCTAAACCCAACCCTAACCCTTAATCTTGACCCTTACCATTAACCCTCACACTAACCCTAATCCTAATCTTTAACCATAAAGCTAACTCTGAAGCCTAACCCTGTGCCAAACGCTAAACCCAAACCTTAACCCTAACCCTGAAACTTAACCATAAACCTAACTGTAACTGTTACACCTAACACTAACCTCTAACCCTAACCCCTAACCCTAAGACCCCACCTTTACACTAACCGTAACCCTAAACATTATCATAATCCTACCCCAAATCTAATTCTCGGACTTCTTGCTTTCTTAGAGTTTAGAAAGCCTAAAATCCTCCCATGCCATGAGTAAAAGGGGGCTCTGCAGCTCTCTCTTGCATGAAACCAGGAGCCCATACCTAGGGTATGATAGAGTGGGTTCCCGGGGACAATCCCATTCCCCTAACCCCAGCCCCCCGCCCAGTGCAGACAGGGCCTGTACGCTAAGTATAAACACTACCCCTAACAGATAACCCTCACCCTGAACATAGCACCTGACCCTGATCCTATTGCTCACCTTAAAACATAAACCTCCCCGTAACCCTAACTTATCCCCTTATCTTAACCTTAATGCATAACACCCTGAGAAGAAGCCCTATCCCATAATTCTAATCCTAACCCCTAGCCATAACCGTAACACCTCATCCCTAATTCTAAAATGCCAACCCTAACCTTCACCCTGCCAACAACCCTAACCCTAACCCTAACCCCTAACCCTAAGCCCTCACCCTATCACTAATCTTCATCCCTAAACCGTACCGTAATCCTAACCCTAAATCTAATTCTCAGACTTGCTTTCTCAGAGTTTTGAAAGCCTACAATCCTACTAAGCCATGCATGAAAGCCCGCTCTGCCACAGTGTCCTGCATGAAACCCAGAGGCCCATACACTGCGTACGATAGAGTGGGCTCCCAGCGACCATCACAGACCCCTAACTTCGCCTCCTAGTGCATACAGGGCCCGTGCCCTAAGCATAAACCCTACCCCACACCCATAACCCTAACCCAGAACATAACACCTAACCCTGATCCTACTGCTCACCTTAACACGTAAACCTCACCCTAACCCTAACTTAACCCCTTATCTTAACGATAATGCATGACACCCTGAGAACAAGCCCTATACCATAATTCTAACTCTAACTCCTAGCCATAACCATAACACCTAATCCCTAATTCTGAAACGCCAACCCTAACCTTAACCCTACCGACAACACTAACACTAACCCTAAAACTCTTACCCTAAACCTATGCCTAAAAATAACCCTAACCATTGATCCTTAGTCATAACCCCTAAAGCTTAACCCTAACCCTTAATGCTAATCCCAATCCTAACCATTAAACATAACCCTACTTAACCCTAACCCTAACCTATACGCTAATGCCTAGAGATCTAACCCCAACACTGACCTACAGTTAACACTAACCCTAACCCCTAATCCTAACCTTAAACCTGAACCATAAACCTAACCCTTAACCCTAACCCTATTCCTAACCCCCTAACCCTAACCCTAACTGTTAAGCCTCACCCTAACCCTTAACCCTGACTCTAACCCTAAACCTTAACCCTAACCCTGAACCCTAACCCTAAGCCTAACCCTTAACCCTAACCCTATCCCTTAACCCTAACCCCTAACCCTAACGCTAACCCCAACCCTAAACCTAACCCTGGCCCCCAACCCAGACTTAACACCTAACCCCTAACACTAACTCTAAACCTAACCACTAATCCCTAGCACCTGACCCTGACTCGAAACCTAACCCCTAACTCAAAACCCCTAACCCCAAACCTAACCCTAATTCTCACACTACTTCCATTCCCAGAGTGAAGCAAGCCTACAATACAGCCATGCCATGTGTGAGATGAGGCTCTGCCTGAGTCCTGCATGTAGGTTTTGTCCCAAGGTCCAGGGAATGATGTTGTGCTTTTGTGGTGACTCCGACCACACCCCTCTCACCGTAGATTAACCAGGTCCTGTGCCCTTAAACTGACCGCTAAATCTAAGCCCTACCACCAATCCTAACCTCTGACCCTGAACCTAAGCCCCGAGCCTAAAGCCCAACACTAACTCTAAACACTTACCCTAAACCTAATCCCTAACCCTAATGCTAACCCCTAAACGTAACTCTAACCACGAACAGTAAACCTAACCCTAACCTCTAACACAAACCCTAACACATAACTCTAACCCTAAAACTAACCCTAACCCTTAACCCTAAACCTAAACCCTAACCCTAACCCTTAACCTTAATCTTAACCGTTAACTCTCATGCTAACCTTTAATCCTAACCCTAATCCTAATCTTCAACCCTAAACCGAACACAACCCTAACCCTGTACCAAACCCTGACCCCTCATCTTAACCCTATCCGCAAACCTCAACCCCAAAACGAACTGTAACCGTTAAACCTAACAGTAACCTTAAACCGTAACCCTAATCTGTAACCCTATCCCCTCACCATAACACTACACTTCATCCTGAACCCTAACCATAATCCTAACCCTAAATCTAATTCTCAGGCTTCTTGCTTTCTTAGAGTTTAGAAAGCCTGCAATCCTCCCGTGCCATGTGTGAAAGGAGGCTCTACCACTGTGTCCTGCATGAAATCCACGGGCCCATACCCAGAGTCTGATACAGTGGGTTCCCGGTGACAATCCCAGCCCCCTAACCTCCCCTCAGCCTAACGCCGACAGGGCCCGTACGCTAAGCATAAATGATACCTTTAACAGATAACCCTAACCCTGAACATGGCACCTAACACTGTTCCTATTTCTCCCCCTAACACGTAAACCTCACCGTGAGCCTAACTTTAACCTCTTAACGTAACGTTAATGCATAACCCATTCCCTGAGAACATCCCCTATCCCATAATTCTAACCCTATCTCCTAGTCATAACTGTAACACCTAATCCCTAACCCTAATTCTCCACCGCTAAGCCTAACCGTAACGCTGCCTACAACCCTAACACTGACAGGAACCCTTAGTTCTAACCCCAACGCTATGCCTAACAAAAGCCCTAACCCTTCACCCTTCACCCTAACCCCTAAGCATTACCCTAACCTTTAACCGTAATCCTAATCCTAACCATTAAACCTAACCCTAGCTCTTAAAGCTAACCCTAAACCTTACCCTCACGACTAGACCTAACCCTGACACTAACCTAACACCTAACCCTAACCATAACCCCTAAAGCTAACCCTAACCCTGAACCCTAAACCTAACCCTAACACTGAACCTTCACTATATCCCTAACCCCTAAGCCTAATCCTAACTGTTAACCCTCACCCTAACACTTAAACTCTACCATAACACTAAACATTAACCCTAACACTAAACTTTAACCCTAACCATAAGCCCAACACTTAACCCTAATCCTATCCCCTAACCCTAAGCCCTAACCCTAAACCTAACCCTAAACCCAACCCTAACCCTTAATCTTGACCCTTACCATTAACCCTCACACTAACCCTAATCCTAATCTTTAACCATAAAGCTAACTCTGAAGCCTAACCCTGTGCCAAACGCTAAACCCAAACCTTAACCCTAACCCTGAAACTTAACCATAAACCTAACTGTAACTGTTACACCTAACACTAACCTCTAACCCTAACCCCTAACCCTAAGACCCCACCTTTACACTAACCGTAACCCTAAACATTATCATAATCCTACCCCAAATCTAATTCTCGGACTTCTTGCTTTCTTAGAGTTTAGAAAGCCTAAAATCCTCCCATGCCATGAGTAAAAGGGGGCTCTGCAGCTCTCTCTTGCATGAAACCAGGAGCCCATACCTAGGGTATGATAGAGTGGGTTCCCGGGGACAATCCCATTCCCCTAACCCCAGCCCCCCGCCCAGTGCAGACAGGGCCTGTACGCTAAGTATAAACACTACCCCTAACAGATAACCCTCACCCTGAACATAGCACCTGACCCTGATCCTATTGCTCACCTTAAAACATAAACCTCCCCGTAACCCTAACTTATCCCCTTATCTTAACCTTAATGCATAACACCCTGAGAAGAAGCCCTATCCCATAATTCTAATCCTAACCCCTAGCCATAACCGTAACACCTCATCCCTAATTCTAAAATGCCAACCCTAACCTTCACCCTGCCAACAACCCTAACCCTAACCCTAACCCCTAACCCTAAGCCCTCACCCTATCACTAATCTTCATCCCTAAACCGTACCGTAATCCTAACCCTAAATCTAATTCTCAGACTTGCTTTCTCAGAGTTTTGAAAGCCTACAATCCTACTAAGCCATGCATGAAAGCCCGCTCTGCCACAGTGTCCTGCATGAAACCCAGAGGCCCATACACTGCGTACGATAGAGTGGGCTCCCAGCGACCATCACAGACCCCTAACTTCGCCTCCTAGTGCATACAGGGCCCGTGCCCTAAGCATAAACCCTACCCCACACCCATAACCCTAACCCAGAACATAACACCTAACCCTGATCCTACTGCTCACCTTAACACGTAAACCTCACCCTAACCCTAACTTAACCCCTTATCTTAACGATAATGCATGACACCCTGAGAACAAGCCCTATACCATAATTCTAACTCTAACTCCTAGCCATAACCATAACACCTAATCCCTAATTCTGAAACGCCAACCCTAACCTTAACCCTACCGACAACACTAACACTAACCCTAAAACTCTTACCCTAAACCTATGCCTAAAAATAACCCTAACCATTGATCCTTAGTCATAACCCGTAAAGCTTAACCCTAACCCTTAATGCTAATCCCAATCCTAACCATTAAACATAACCCTACTTAACCCTAACCCTAACCTATACGCTAATGCCTAGAGATCTAACCCCAACACTGACCTACAGTTAACACTAACCCTAACCCCTAATCCTAACCTTAAACCTGAACCATAAACCTAACCCTTAACCCTAACCCTATTCCTAACCCCCTAACCCTAACCCTAACTGTTAAGCCTCACCCTAACCCTTAACCCTGACTCTAACCCTAAACCTTAACCCTAACCCTGAACCCTAACCCTAAGCCTAACCCTTAACCCTAACCCTATCCCTTAACCCTAACCCCTAACCCTAACGCTAACCCCAACCCTAAACCTAACCCTGGCCCCCAACCCAGACTTAACACCTAACCCCTAACACTAACTCTAAACCTAACCACTAATCCCTAGCACCTGACCCTGACTCGAAACCTAACCCCTAACTCAAAACCCCTAACCCCAAACCTAACCCTAATTCTCACACTACTTCCATTCCCAGAGTGAAGCAAGCCTACAATACAGCCATGCCATGTGTGAGATGAGGCTCTGCCTGAGTCCTGCATGTAGGTTTTGTCCCAAGGTCCAGGGAATGATGTTGTGCTTTTGTGGTGACTCCGACCACACCCCTCTCACCGTAGATTAACCAGGTCCTGTGCCCTTAAACTGACCGCTAAATCTAAGCCCTACCACCAATCCTAACCTCTGACCCTGAACCTAAGGCCCGAGCCTAAAGCCCAACACTAACTCTAAACACTTACCCTAAACCTAATCCCTAACCCTAATGCTAACCCCTAAACGTAACTCTAACCACGAACAGTAAACCTAACCCTAACCTCTAACACAAACCCTAACACATAACTCTAACCCTAAAACTAACCCTAACCCTTAACCCTAAACCTAAACCCTAACCCTAACCCTTAACCTTAATCTTAACCGTTAACTTTCATGCTAACCTTTAATCCTAACCCTAATCCTAATCTTCAACCCTAAACCGAACACAACCCTAACCCTGTACCAAACCCTGACTCCTCATCTTAACCCTATCCGCAAACCTCAACCCCAAAACGAACTGTAACCATTAAACCTAACAGTAACCTTAAACCGTAACCCTAATCTGTAACCCTATCCCCTCACCATAACACTACACTTCATCCTGAACCCTAACCATAATCCTAACCCTAAATCTAATTCTCAGGCTTCTTGCTTTCTTAGAGTTTAGAAAGCCTGCAATCCTCCCGTGCCATGTGTGAAAGGAGGCTCTACCACTGGGTCCCGCAAGAAATCCACGGGCCCATACCCAGAGTCCGATACAGTGGGTTCCCGGTGACAATCCCAGCCTCCTAACCTCCCCCCAGCCTAATGCCGACAGGGCCCGTGCGCTAAGCATAAATGATACCTTTAACAGATAACCCTAACCCTGAACATGGCACCTAACCCTGTTCCTATTTCTCCCCTTAACACGTAAACCTCACCGTGAGCCTAACTTTAACCTCTTAACGTAACGTTAATGCATAACCCATTCCCTGAGAACATCCCCTATCCCATAATTCTAACCCTATCTCCTAGTCATAACTGTAACACCTAATCCCTAACCCTAATTCTCCACCGCTAAGCCTAACCGTAACGCTGCCTACAACCCTAACACTGACAGGAACCCTTAGTTCTAACCCCAACGCTATGCCTAACAAAAGCCCTAACCCTTCACCCTTCACCCTAACCCCTGAGCATTACCCTAACCTTTAACCGTAATCCTAATCCTAACCATTAAACCTAACCCTAGCTCTTAAAGCTAACCCTAAACGTTACCCTCACGACTAGACCTAACCCTGACACTAACCTAACACCTAACCCTAACCATTACCCCTAAAGCTAACCCTAACCTGAACCCTAAACCTAACCCTAACACTGAACCTTCACTATATCCCTAACCCCTAAGCCTAATCCTAACTGTTAACCCTCACCCTAACACTTAAACTGGACCATAACACTAAACATTAACCCTAACACTAAACTTTAACCCTAACCATAAGCCCAACACTTAACCCTAATCCTATCCCCTAACCCTAAGCCCTAACCCTAAACCTAACCCTAACCCCAACCCTAACCCTTAATCTTGACCCTTACCATTAACCCTCACACTAACCCTAATCCTAATCTTTAACCATAAAGCTAACACTGAAGCCTAACCCTGTGCCAAACGCTAAACCCAAACCTTAACCCTAACCCTGAAACTTAACCATAAACCTAACTGTAACTGTTACAACTAACACTAACCTCTAACCCTAACACCTAACCCTAAGACCCCACCTTAACACTAACCCTAACCCTAAACATTATCATAATCCTACCCCTAAATCTAATTCTCGGACTTCTTGCTTTCTTAGAGTTTAGAAAGCCTAAAATCCTCCCATGCCATGAGTAAAAGGGGGCTCTGCAGCTCTCTCTTGCATGAAACCAGGAGCCCATACCTAGCGTATGATAGAGTGGGTTCCCGGGGACAATCCCATCCCCCTAACCCCAGCCCCCCGCCCAGTGCAGACAGGGCCTGTACGCTAAGTATAAACACTACCCCTAACAGATAACCCTCACCCTGAACATAGCACCTGACCCTGATCCTATTGCTCACCTTAAAACATAAACCTCCCCGTAACCCTAACTTATCCCCTTATCTTAACCTTAATGCATAACACCCTGAGAAGAAGCCCTATCCCATAATTCTAATCCTAACCCCTAGCCATAACCGTAACACCTCATCCCTAATATTACAATGCCAACCCTAACCTTCACCCTACCAACAACCCTAACCCTAACCCTAACCCCTAACCCTAAGCCCTCACCCTATCGCTAATCTTCATCCCTAAACCGTACCGTAATCCTAACCCTAAATCTAATTCTCAGACTTGCTTTCTCAGAGTTTTGAAAGCCTACAATCCTACTAAGCCATGCATGAAAGCCCGCTCTGCCACAGTGTCCTGCATGAAACCCAGAGGCCCATACACTGCGTACGATAGAGTGGGTTCCCAGCGACCATCACAGACCCCTAACTTCGCCTCCTAGTGCATACAGGGCCCGTGCCCTAAGCATAAACCCTACCCCACACCCATAACCCTAACCCAGAACATAACACCTAACCCTGATCCTACTGCTCACCTTAACACGTAAACCTCACCCTAACCCTAACTTAACCCCTTATCTTAACGATAATGCATGACACCCTGAGAACAAGCCCTATACCGTAATTCTAACCCTAACTCCTAGCCGTAACCATAACACCTAATCCCTAATTCTGAAACGCCAACCCTAACCTTAACCCTACCGACAACACTAACACTAACCCTAAAACCCTTACCCTAACCCTACGCCTAAAAATAACCCTAACCATTGATCCTTATTCATAACCCCTAAAGCTTAACCCTAACCCTTAACGCTAATCCCAATCCTAACCATTAAACATAACCCTACTTAACCCTAACCCTAACCTATACGCTAATGCCTAGAGATCTAACCCCAACACTGACCTACAGTTAACACTAACCCTAACCCCTAATCCTAACCTTAAACCTGAACCATAAACCTAACCCTTAACCCTAACCCTATTCCTAACCCCCTAACCCTAACCCTAACTGTTAAGCCTCACCCTAACACTTAACCCTGACTCTAACCCTAAACCTTAACCCTAACCCTGAACCCTAACCCTAAGCCTAACCCTTAACCCTAACCCTATCCCTTAACCCTAACCCCTAACCCTAACGCTAACCCCAACCCTAAACCTAACCCTGGCCCCCAACCCAGACTTAACACCTAACCCCTGACACTAACTCTAAACCTAACCACTAATCCCTAGCACCTGACCCTGACTCGAAACCTAACCCCTAACTCGAAACCCCTAACCCCAAGCCTAACCCTAATTCTCACACTACTTCCATTCCCAGAGTGAAGCAAGCCTACAATACAGCCATGCCATGTGTGAGATGAGGCCCTGCCTGAGTCCTGCATGTAGGTTTTGTCCCAAGGCCCAGGGAATGATGTTGTGCTTTTGTGGTGACTCCGACCACACCCCTCTCACCGTAGATTAACCAGGTCCTGTGCCCTTAAACTGACCGCTAAATCTAAGCCCTACCACCAACCCTAACCGCTGACCCTGATCCTAAGCCCCGAGCCTAAAGCCCAACACTAACTCTAAACACTTACCCTAAACCTAATCCCTAACCCTAATGCTAACCCCTAAACGTAACTCTAACCACTAACAGTAAACCTAACCCTAACCTCTAACACAAACCCTAACACATAACTCTAACCCTAAAACTAACCCTAACCCTTAACCCTAAACCTAAACCCTAACCCTAACCCTTAACCTTAATCTTAACCGTTAACTCTCATGCTAACCTTTAATCCTAACCCTAATCCTAATCTTCAACCCTAAACCGAACACAACCCTAACCCTGTACCAAACCCCGACCCCTCATCTTAACCCTATCCGCAAACCTCAACCCCAAAACGAACTGTAACCGTTAAACCTAACAGTAACCTTAAACCGTAACCCTAATCTGTAACCCTATCCCCTCACCATAACACTACACTTCATCCTGAACCCTAACCATAATCCTAACCCTAAATCTAATTCTCAGACTTCTTGCTTTCTTAGAGTTTAGAAAGCCTGCAATCCTCCCGTGCCATGTGTGAAAGGAGGCTCTACCACTGTGTCCTGCATGAAATCCACGGGCCCATACCCAGAGTCCGATACAGTGGGTTCCCGGTGACAATCCCAGCCCCCTAACCTCCCCCCAGCCTAATGCCGACAGGGCCCGTGCGCTAAGCATAAATGATACCTTTAACAGATAACCCTACCCCTGAACATGGCACCTAACCCTGTTCCTATTTCTCCCCTTAACACGTAAACCTCACCGTGAGCCTAACTTTAACCTCTTAACGTAACGTTAATGCATAACCCATTCCCTGAGAACATCCCCTATCCCATAATTCTAACCCTATCTCCTAGTCATAACTGTAACACCTAATCCCTAACCCTAATTCTCCACCGCTAAGCCTAACCGTAACGCTGCCTACAACCCTAACACTGACAGGAACCCTTAGTTCTAACCCCAACGCTATGCCTAACAAAAGCCCTAACCCTTCACCCTTCACCCTAACCCCTGAGCATTACCCTAACCTTTAACCGTAATCCTAATCCTAACCATTAAACCTAACCCTAGCTCTTAAAGCTAACCCTAAACCTTACCCTCACGACCAGACCTAACCCTGACACTAACCTAACACCTAACCCTAACCATAACCCCTAAAGCTAACCCTAACCCTGAACCCTAAACCTAACCCTAACACTGAACCTTCACTATATCCCTAACCCCTAAGCCTAATCCTAACTGTTAACCCTCACCCTAACACTTAAACTGGACCATAACACTAAACATTAACCCTAACACTAAACTTTAACCCTAACCATAAGCCCAACACTTAGCCCTAATCCTATCCCCTAACCCTAAGCCCTAACCCTAAACCTAACCCTAACCCCAACCCTAACCCTTAATCTTGACCCTTACCATTAACCCTCACACTAACCCTAATCCTAATCTTTAACCATAAAGCTAACACTGAAGCCTAACCCTGTGCCAAACGCTAAACCCAAACCTTAACCCTAACCCTGAAACTTAACCATAAACCTAACTGTAACTGTTACACCTAACACTAACCTCTAACCCTAACCCCTAACCCTAAGACCCCACCTTAACACTAACCCTAACCCTAAACATTATCATAATCCTACCCCTAAATCTAATTCTCGGACTTCTTGCTTTCTTAGAGTTTAGAAAGCCTAAAATCCTCCCATGCCATGAGTAAAAGGGGGCTCTGCAGCTCTCTCTTGCATGAAACCAGGAGCCCATACCTAGCGTATGATAGAGTGGGTTCCCGGGGACAATCCCATCCCCCTAACCCCAGCCCCCCGCCCAGTGCAGACAGGGCCTGTACGCTAAGTATAAACACTACCCCTAACAGATAACCCTCACCCTGAACATAGCACCTGACCCTGATCCTATTGCTCACCTTAAAACATAAACCTCCCCGTAACCCTAACTTATCCCCTTATCTTAACCTTAATGCATAACACCCTGAGAAGAAGCCCTATCCCATAATTCTAATCCTAACCCCTAGCCATAACCGTAACACCTCATCCCTAATTCTACAAATCCAACCCTAACCTTCACCCTACCAACAACCCTAACCCTAACCCTAACCCCTAACCCTAAGCCCTCACCCTATCGCTAATCTTCATCCCTAAACCGTACCGTAATCCTAACCCTAAATCTAATTCTCAGACTTGCTTTCTCAGAGTTTTGAAAGCCTACAATCCTACTAAGCCATGCATGAAAGCCCGCTCTGCCACAGTGTCCTGCATGAAACCCAGAGGCCCATACACTGCGTACGATAGAGTGGGCTCCCAGCGACCATCACAGACCCCTAACTTCGTCTCCTAGTGCATACAGGGCCCGTGCCCTAAGCATAAACCCTACCCCACACCCATAACCCTAACCCAGAACATAACACCTAACCCTGATCCTACTGATCACCTTAACACGTAAACCTCACCCTAACCCTAACTTAACCCCTTATCTTAACGATAATGCATGACACCCTGAGAACAAGCCCTATACCGTAATTCTAACCCTAACTCCTAGCCATAACCATAACACCTAATCCCTAATTCTGAAACGCCAACCCTAACCTTAACCCTACCAACAACACTAACACTAACCCTAAAACTCTTACCCTAACCCTACGCCTAAAAATAACCCTAACCATTGATCCTTAGTCATAACCCCTAAAGCTTAACCCTAACCCTTAACGCTAATCCCAATCCTAACCATTAAACATAACCCTACTTAACCCTAACCCTAACCTATACGCTAATGCCTAGAGATCTAACCCCAACACTGACCTACAGTTAACACTAACCCTAACCCCTAATCCTAACCTTAAACCTGAACCATAAACCTAACCCTTAACCCTAACCCTATTCCTAACCCCCTAACCCTAACCCTAACTGTTAAGCCTCACCCTAACCCTTAACCCTGACTCTAACCCTAAACCTTAACCCTAACCCTGAACCCTAACCCTAAGCCTAACCCTTAACCCTAACCCTATCCCTTAACCCTAACCCCTAACCCTAACGCTAACCCAAACCCTAAACCTAATCCTGGCCCCCAACCCAGACTTAACACCTAACCCCTAACACTAACTCTAAACCTAACCACTAATCCCTAGCACCTGACCCTGACTCGAAACCTAACCCCTAACTCGAAACCCCTAACCCCAAACCTAACCCTAATTCTCACACTACTTCCATTCCCAGAGTGAAGCAAGCCTACAATACAGCCATGCCATGTGTGAGATGAGGCTCTGCCTGAGTCCTGCATGTAGGTTTTGTCCCAAGGTCCAGGGAATGATGTTGTGCTTTTGTGGTGACTCCGACCACACCCCTCTCACCGTAGATTAACCTGGTCCTGTGCCCTTAAACTGACCGCTAAATCTAAGCCCTACCACCAAACCTAACCTCTGACCCTGAACCTAAGCCCCGAGCCTAAAGCCCAACACTAACTCTAAACACTTACACTAAACCTAATCACTAACCCTAATGCTAACCCCTAAACGTAACTCTAACCAGGAAGAGTAAACCTAACCCTAACCTCTAACACAAACCCTAACACATAACCCTAACCCTAACCCTACCCCTACACCTACCCCTAACCCGAAACCCAACCCCTAACCCTAACCCTAACCACAAACCTAACCCCTACCCTAACCCTAACCCTACCCCTACCCTACCCCTACCCTAACCCTAACCCTAACCCTAACCCCTAACCATAACCGTAACCCCCTAACCCTAACCCCCTAACCCTAACCCTACCCCTACCCCTACTCCTACCCCTACCCCCTAACCCTAACCCCAACCCCAACCCCAACCCGAAACCCTAAACCTAACCCTAACCCTAACCCCTAACCGTAACCCCTAACCCTAACCCTAACCCCCAACCCTAACTCTACCCCTACCCCCAACCCCTAACCCTAAGCCTAACCCTAACACCTAACCCTAACCCTAACCCCTAACCCTAACCCTAAACCCTAACCCTTACCCTAACCCTACCCTAACCCTAACCCTAACCCCTAACCCTAACCCTAACCCCTAACCCTAACCCTAACCCCAACGCCTAAAACCTAACCCTAACCCCAACCCCAACCCCAACCCTAACCCTAACCCCTAACCCTAACCCTAACCCCTAACCCTAACCCTAAACCCCTAACCCTAACCCTAACCCCTAACCCTAACCCTAACCCAAACCTAACCCTAATCCTAACCCTACCCTAACCCTACCCTAACCCTAACCCTAACCCTAACCCAACCCTAACCCCTAACCATTAACCCTAACCATAACCTAAAACCCTAACCCTAACCCCTAACCCTAACCCTAACCCCTAAACCCTAACCCTACCCTAACCCTAACCCTACCCTAACCCTAACCCTAACCCTAACCCCTAACCCAACCCTAACGCTAACCGTAACACCTAACCCAACCCTAACCCTAACCCTAACCCCCTAACCCTAATCCTAACCCTAACCCCCTAACCCCAACCCTAACCATAACCCCTAACCCTAACCCTAACCCCAAGCCCTAACCCTAACCCTAAACTTACCCTTACCCTAACCGTAACCCTACCCCTACCTAACCCCAACCCTAACCCTAACCCTAAACCCTCACTCTTAACCTTAACCCTAAGCGTTAACTCTCACGCTAACCTTTAATCCTAACCCTAATCCTAATCTTCAACCCTAAACCTAACACTTAACCCTAACCCTGTACCTAACCCTAACCCCTCATCTTAACCCTAACCGTAAACCTCAACCCGAAACCAAAGTGTAACCGTTAAACCTAAGAGGGACCTTTAACCCTAACCCTAATCCCTAACCCTAAGCCCTCACCCTAACACTAAACTTCATCCTTAACCCTAACCATAATCCTAACCCTAAATCTAATTCTCAGACTTCTTGCTTTCTTAGAGTTTAGAAAGCCTGCAATCCTCCCATGCCATGCGTGAAAGGAGGCTCTACCAATGTGTCCTACATGAAAACCACGGGCCCATACCCAGAGTATGATAGAGTGGGTTCCCGGGTGCAATCCAAGCCCCCTAAACTCCCCCCACCCGCCTAATGCAGACAGGGCCCGTGCGCTAAGCATAAACAATACCTTTAACAGATAACCCTAACCCTGAACATAACACCCAACCCTGTTCCTATTTCTCCCCTTAACACGTAAACCTCACCGTGCGCCTAACTTTAACCTCTTATCCTAACGTTAATGCATAACCCATTTCCTGAGAACAACCCCTATCCCATAATTCTAACCCTATCTCCTAGTCATCACTGTGACACCTAATCCCTAACCCTAATTCTAAACCGCTAACCCTAACCGTAACCCTACCTACAACCCTAACACTGACAGTAACCCTTACTTCTAACCCCAACGCTATGCCTAACAAAAACCCTAACCCTTGACCCTAACCCTTCACCCTAACCCCTAAGCCTTACCCTAACCCTTAACCCTAATCCTAATCCTAACCATTAAACCTAACCCTAGCTCTTAAAGCTAACCCTAAACCTTACCCTCACGACTAGACCTAACCCTGACATTAAGCTAACACCTAACCGTAACCAGAACTCCTAAAGCTAACCCTGATCCCTATCTCTAACCCTAGCAGTAAACTCTAACCCTAAACCTAAGCCCAACCCGTAACCCTAATCCTATCCTTTTACCCTAAAACTAACCCCTAAACCTAACCCCTATACCTCACCCTAACTCTAACCCCAATCCTAATTCTAACCATACCCCTTCATAAAACACTAACTCCTAACCGCTAACCCTAACACTAACCAAAAACCCTAATCACTAATCCCTAACCCTAACGCTTAACCTTTACCCTAACCGTTAACCCTCACCCTAAATCTTAACACTGACCCTAACCTTCACCTTTAACTCTAAGCCTAACCCTTAACCCTACAGTAAGGAAGACCCTTAATGCTAATGGGATCCCTTATCCCTAACCGTAACACTACAGCTAAAAATAACCTAACCTTTCATCCTTAAACCTAACCCCTAACACTTACTTTAACCCCAAACCCTAACCCTAATCCTAAGCATTAAACCTAACCCTATCTCTTAACCCTAACGCTAGCCCTTACCCTAACGCCTAGATCTTTTTTTTTTTTTTTGAAGACACAGCTTGTGACTTTATTTTTTTTATTTTTTTTTTATTATATATATAATTTTTTTCAATTTAGTTTTACAGAATCAAAGAGTCTAACAGTATATCTTGTTAGATACAGTATGTCCTCATAATGTATACATTATTTCTTGTACAATGATATGAAATAATATGGGAAATATTCATGATAAATTATTAAGTGAACAGTGCAAGTTAAAAACAATAGTTTCATATTTTTTTCCCCACCCCCCCTTTCCCGAGTCAGCACCTTCAAGTGTTACCACTCCCCAAACGGTGTGCAATGCACTCATTGTGTAGGCATACCCCCATCCCCTCCCCCACCCCCCACCTCAGTCTGATGTCCAATTGGTGTCATTCCCAGATTTGTATTTAGGTGATGATCAGGGAAACCAATTTTCTGGTGAGTACATGTGATGCTTGTTTTTCCATTCTTGGGATACTTCACTTAATATAATGGGTTCCAACTCTCTCCAGGAGAACCATAGAGATGTCGTATCTTCATCATTCCTTATAGCTGAGTAATATTCCATGGTATACATATACCACAGCTTACTAATCCAATCATGTATTGATGGGCATTTGGGTTGTTTCCACATCTTTGCTATTGCGAATTGTGCTGCTATAAACATTTGGGTACACGTACCTTTGTTATAGAATGATCTTTTTTCCTTTGGGTATATGCCCAGTAATGGGATTGCTGGGTCAAATGGCAGGTCTACTTGAATCTGTTTAAGATACCTCCATAATGCTTTCCACAGGGGTTGCACTAGTTTGCAGTCCCACCAGCAGTGTATTAGTGTTCCTGTCTCTCCACACCCACGCCAACATGTGTTGTTTTGGGTTTTTTTGATAAAGGCCATTCTCACTGGGGTTAAGTGATATCTCATTGTGGTTTTGATTTGCATTTCCCTGATGATTAGAGATGTTGAACACTTTTTCATATGTTTGTTAGCCATTTTTATATCTTCTTTTGAAAAATTTCTATTCATGTCCTTTGCCCACTTTTTGATAGGGTTGCTTGATTTTTTCTTGCTGATTTTCCTGAGTTCTAAATAGATTCTTGTTATCAGTCCTTTATCTGATGTGTAGTATGCAAAAATTTTTTCCCATTCTGTAGGTGGTCTGTTTATTCTCTGGACTGTTTCTTTGGCTGTGCAGAAGCTTTTTAGTTTAATCATGTCCCATTCATTTATTTTTGTTGCTGCTGTGATTGCCTTGGGGGTCTTCTTCATAAATTCTCTGCCTAGGCCAATGTCTGTAAGAGTCTTTCCTACATTTTCTTCTAGAATTCTGATTGTATCACGCCTAAGGTTTAAGTCTGTTATCCACCGTGATTTGATTTTTGTGAGAGGTGAAAGCTGTGGGTCCTGTTTCATTCTTCTGCAAGTGGCTAACCAGTTCTCCCAGCACCATTTGTTGAATAGGGATTCTTGTCCCCGGAGTATATTCTTTCCCGCTTTGTCAAAAATTAGGTGACTATATGAGGATGGTTCTATATTTGGATTTTCTGTTGTGTTCCACTGGTCTGTGTCCCTGCACTTGTGCCAATACCAGGCTGTTTTAAGAACCACGGCCTTGTAATATAGTTTGAGGTCTGGCAAATTAATACCTCCCATTTTGTTTTTATTGCTTAAAATTGCTTTTGCTATACGGGGTCTTCTTTGATTCCATACAAATTGTATAATTATTTTCTCTATGTCTGTAAAGAATGATGTTGGTAATTTAATAGGGATTGCATTGAATTTGTAGATCACTTTGGGTAGTATAGACATTTTAACAATGTTGATTCTTCCGATCCACGAGCATGGTATATTTTTCCATCTATTTGCAAGTTCTGCTATTTCTTTTCTCAGTGTTTCATAGTTTTCCTTATAGAGGTCCTTTACCTCTTTAGTTAGATATATACCTAGATATTTTATTTTCTTTGTTGCTATTTTGAAGGGTATTGAGTCTTTAATTTGGTTTTCCGATTGACTGTTATTGGCATATATAAATGCCTCTGATTTGTGTATATTAATTTTGTAGCCTGAGACTTTGCTGTATTCGTTAATCAATTCCAGGAGTCTCTTGGTTGAATCCTGGGGGTTTTCCAGATATAACATCATATCATCAGCAAAAAGTGAGAGTTTGATCTCTTCCTTCCCTATTTGGACTCCCTTGATTTTGCTCTCTTGCCTGATAGCTCTCGCAAGGACTTCCAATACTATGTTGAAAAGTAATGGAGACAATGGGCAGCCCTGTCTGGTTCCAGTTCTAAGTGGGAGTGCTTTCAGTTTTTCCCCATTCAGTATGATGTTGGCTGTGGGTTTGTCATATATGGCTTGTATCATTTTTAGGTAGGTTCCATCAATGCCTATTTTGTTAAGCGTTTTTATCATAAAAGGGTGTTGAATTTTGTCAAATGCTTTTTCTGCATCTAATGAGAGTATCATATGATTTTTGTTTTTGCTTCTATTTATGTGGTGAATTACATTTATAGATTTACGTATGTTGAACCACCCCTGCATCTCGGGGATGAAGCCCACTTGGTCGTGGTGGATTACTTTTTTGATAAGTACTTGGATTCGATTTGCTAGTATTTTATTGAAAATTTTTGCATCTATATTCATGAGGGAAATTGGTCTGTAGTTCTCTATTTTTGTTGAGTCCTTTCCAGGCTTTGGTATTAATGTTATATTGGCTTGGTAGAACGTGTTGGGGAGAACTCCATCCTTCTCAATATTGGAGAATAGTTTATGTAGGATGGGCACCAGTTCTTCTTTGTATGTATGGTAAAATTCAGGTGTGAACCCATCTGGACCAGGGCTTTTCTTTTTGGGAAGGTTTTTCATTGCTGTTTCGATTTCAGTTCTTGATATTGGTCTGTTCAGGTACTCTATTTCTTCCTGGTTGAGCCTGGGAAGACTATGTGTCTCTAAAAATTTGTCCATTTCCTCCACGTTCTCCAGTTTGTGTGCATAAAGATTTTTGTAGAATTCATAGATGATATCTTGTATCTCTGTAGCATCGGTTGTGATTTCTCCTTTCATGTTCCTAATGGAGGTTATTAGAGATTTTACTTTTGAGCTCTTGGTTAGTCTAGCCAGAGGTGTGTCTATTTTGTTTATCTTTTCAAAGAACCAACTTTTTGTTTTATTAATTTCCCTTATAGTTTCTTTGTTGTCCTTTTCATTTAGTTCTGATTTGATCTTAGTAATTTCTCGCCTTCTGCTGGGTTTGGGATCGTTCTGTTCTTCTTTCTCCAGCTCTTTGAGTCTATTCGTTAGGTTGTCTATTTGCATGTTTTCTGTCTTTTTGATATAGGCATTTATGGATATGAATTTTCCTCTCAGGACTGCTTTAGCTGCATCCCATAGATTTTGATAAGTTGTATCTCCATTGTCATTTAATTCAAAGAAATTTTTGATTTCCATCTTGATTTCTTCTTTTATAGAATAATTATTCAGGAGAAGGTTATTTAGCTTCCATGACTTTGAGTAAGAGTGAGGGTTTCTGTTTGTGATCATTGTTACTTTTATTCCGCTGTGATCTGAGAAGATGCATGGTATAATTTCTATTTTTTTGAATTTTTGAAGACATGATTTATGTCCTAAGACATGGTCAATCTTAGAGAATGTCCTGTGAGCTGATGAGAAGAATGTATATTCTGTGGACTTTGGGTAGAATGTCCTATAGATGTCAGCCATGCCCATTTGTTCTAGCATTCTATTTAGGTCCATTATGTCTTTGTTTATTTTCTGTTTAGAGGATCTGTCCTGTACTGTCAGTGGGGTGTTAAAGTCTCCAGCTATTACAGTATTATTATCTATCATCTGGTTCAGATCTAGTAGGGTTTGCTTTATGAATCTAGGTGCACCTAGGTTGGGTGCATATATATTGAGTATAGTCATGGCTTCTTGTTGAATTGTGCCCTTGACCAGTATGTAGTAGCCATTTTTGTCTTTTATTATTTTTGTTGGTTTGAAAGCTAAGTTATTGGAAATTAAGATTGCCACACCAGCTTTCTTTTCGTTACCGTTTGCTTGAAATACCGATTTCCATCCTTTTACTTTCAGTCTAAATGCATCTTTGCTCGTTAGGTGGGTTTCTTGGAGACAGCAGATACTTGGCTTGTGCTTTTTTATCCATTGGGACAGTCTATGTCACTTGAGCGGGGAATTCAAGCCATTCACATTTATTGAGAAAACTGATAAGTGAGACGGTTTTTTGTTCAGCTTGTTGGGTAGAACTTCATTGCAATGTTTTCTCTCCTGAGCCATTGTGGTATCTGGAATTTGATCTTTAGCTCTTGAGTAGTTTTACATTCGTGGATCTTTCTTGTGCTGGTCCGTGTGTAACTCTCTTTTGAGTACTTCTTGCAGGGCTGGTCTTGTCTTGGTGAATTCCCTCAACCTTTGTTTATCTGAGAATGTCTTGATTTCTCCTTCGTATAGAAAACTTAGCTTAGCTGGGTACAAGATTCTAGGCTGGGCATTATTCTGTTTCAGAAGCGTGAAAATGGGGCCCCAAGCTCTTCTTGCTTGTAAGGTTTCAGCTGAGAAATCTGGCGTAATTCTGATGGGTTTTCCTTTGTAAGTTACCTGTTTCTTTCTCCTTACAGCTCGGAGAAGGGACTCTTTAGTGGATATTTTGGTCAGCCTGATGACTACGTGGCGTGGTGTTTTCCTATTTGCTATGAATCTCCCAGGGGTCCTTTGAGCTTCTTGAATCTGTATGTCTAGAGTATTGGCAAGGCCTGGAAAATTTTCCTCGATTATGTCTTCAAATAGCTTGTCCAACCCTTGCTTATTGTCTTCTTCACCCTCAGGGATGCCAATAACTCTCAAGTTAGGTTTCTTCACATAATCCCACATTTCTTGAAGACTCAGATCATTTCTCTTACTTTTTTGATCTATCTCTGTGACTGACTTATTTAGTTGAAAGGAGTTATCTTCAATTTCTGAAATTCTTTCCTCTGTTTGATCTACCCTGCTTTTGAGACTTTCCACAGTGTTTTGTAGCTCTCTGAGTGAATTCTTCATTTCTAGGAGTTCAGTTTGGTTTTTCTTCAATATTTCAATTTCTTTAGTGAATTTTTCCTCCAAATCCTGAATTTTTTTTGCATTTTCCTTGTGTTGTCTGTCCATTGATTCTTGTATATTATTTAGCTTGTTTATGATTCATAATTGGAATTCTTCCTGTGACATGTTGGTGTTTTGAGTCTGGTTTGTGTCAAATGGTTGAGAGCCGGTATTTCTCTTTGGGGGTGAGCTTTCTGTTTGATTCTTTGTGCTTCCTGTGTTTTTTCGCTGGGCCCTTCCCATCTAGATTAATCGTTGGATCTTTACTTATAGATTTAGTCTGGTTAACAGCACTCTCTGTGCTCTATTCTTAGGCTGTGGAGTAGTCTAGGTATATTGCTTCCTTTGGCAAGAGGGGAAGACTGTTGTGAATTGATTAGAAATTTTTCTATTTCAGTTGGGGGACTGCTTCTGATGGGTCCAATCCTAGAGGATTGGAGTGATCCAAGACTGCTTTGGTGAGTTAGGACACTGTGTTGTAGTCTTTCAGAGGGCAGGCAGGGTCCACACTAGTAGTGGGCCAAAATTCTCTTTGTTTGTTTGTTTCCCTTTGGTTCTTCCTCTATAGGGGTGGTTTCTGTCTCTATCTGCAGGAAAAATACTAGTTGTGGGGAGTGGATGGTGCCCTCGCTCGCTCAGCGCCCCATTTGCCGCAACTCCCACAGGCAAAAGTCTGCCTTGGCCCAATGTCCCCAGGGACCAGGCTCCACACTCTCGCTTCTGGAGAAGTAGTCAATGTTTAGACGTGGGTGGGGACCCTATATAAGGTCTGTGGACCTGGGGAGGGGGCCGTCCAGGGAGCCTCTTGGCACCCTATTGCTCCGCAGTGACTTGGCTGTGGGCCCCAAGATGGCTATTGCGCGCCCGTAGATCGCCGGCGTTGGGAGTGACTACTCAGGTTCCGGTATGTACCAGAGCCAGGGGCCTGGCCCGTTCCCAAGCTCAGCGTGGGTTCCCAGTTAGAAGGCAAAAAGAGAGAAGAAATAAGGAAAAAGAAAAAAGAAAAGAAAAGAAAAGAAAAGAAGTGAAAAGAAAGAACAGAAGGAGAAGAAAAGGAAAGAGAAAAGAAAAGGAGGAGAGAAGAGGAAAAAAAGAAAAAAAAAATAAATAAAAAAAAAAAAAAATAAATAAATAAAAAAAATAAAAAAAATAAAAAAAAAAAAAAAAACAAAGACAAAAACAAAAACTAAACTAACAAATAACACAAAGAGACCTAACCCAGAAACAGCGAAAACACAAACACAAAAGAACAAAAACAGAGCTACACAACACCACAACGCATCACTAAATGAAGGGATACACAATTCTGAAGTATACAGTTGAGCGGCTCAATGATCGTGTTTTTGCGCCTTAGCGCAGCTCCGCCCCTTCACGCCCGCTCCATTGGTTCCGGAGCGGCAACTCAGTGTTTATTTTACGTCTTAGCGCAGCTCCGCCCCTTCACGCCGGCTCCGTTGGTTCCGGAGCGGCAACTCAGTGTTTATTTTAAGTCTTAGCGCAGCTCCGCCCCTTCACGCCCGCTCCGTTGGTTCCGGAGTGGCAACTCAGTGTTTATTTTAAGTCTTAGCGCAGCTCCGCCCCTTCACGCCGGCTCCGTTGGTTCCGGAGCGGCAACTCAGTGTTTATTTTAAGTCTTAGCGCAGCTCCGCCCCTTCACGCCGGCTCCGTTGGTTCCGGAGCGGCAACTCAGTGTTTATTTTAAGTCTTAGCGCAGCTCCGCCCCTTCACGCCGGCTCCGTTGGTTCCGGAGCGGCAACTCAGTGTTTATTTTAAGTCTTAGCGCAGCTCCGCCCCTTCACGCCGGCTCCGTTGGTTCCGGAGCGGCAACTCAGTGTTTATTTTAAGTCTTAGCGCAGCTCCGCCCCTTCACGCCGAGTGCCGCCGGCGGAGATGGCGCGGGCCCAGAGACCAGCGGGGGGCGCCGGGGAGAGAGAGCTGCTGGGCACCTTATGGCTCCCGAGCGGTTCCGACTTTGCTTTCAAGATGGCGCCCGCAGCGCTCCGGGGTCGGAGGGGGACCGGCTCCCCGGCAGGCAGAGACCAGGGACCGCCGCTGCCGGGGGGTTTGGCGGGCAAAGCCGCCGGGGGCCACCGGCTGAAGAACCACCGACAAAAGTAGCGCAGAGGTACAGCGCAATTCGCTGATCGGGGTTTGATCGTGCCCCTCCCCCCTGGCACAGGTCCGTCCCTTCTCGCTAAGGACTGTCTCAGCCGAGACTTCCCAGGTTCCAAGCTATTCTCCCGAAAAAGCCTCCTGTCTGCAATGCCCTACGTCTCGCTCAGAGATTCTGCTCTGGCTTGCGAGAGGGTCTCCAAGCAATTGGGGGTGGAGGTCAGTGAGGAGCGCAAGCCGCTTTTCCTAAAGACTGCCCCCGCCCCACCTGGGGGCGGGCGCAGCCGCCTGCGCTCCGCTGGCTACTGTCTGTTCCGCGCCTTCCGCAGAGTTCCGCGATCTAAATTTCTGTTCACCTCAGACCTCACTTGCTCTGTTTGTCCCACGCTGATTCTCCGTGGATTCACACCGCTGTTCCTGTGTGGGAGCGGTCCTCTAGCGTTGTGGCAGGTCTGGATCCACGGTTCGTCGCCGGAGCGCAGATCCGAGCAGTCACCGCCACTCCGCCATCTTCCGGAATCACCCTAACGCCTAGATCTAACCCTAAATCTAATCTACCGCCTAATCCTAACCTTCAGCCCTAATGCTAACTCTAACCCAGAACCCTAAACCTACCCGTAACCCTTAACACTAACCCTATCCGTGAACCTTAACCCTGACCCTAATCATTACCCGCACCCAAGCATTTAACCCTGACCCTCCCCTAATACTTAATGATAACCCTAACACTAAACCCTAACCCTAAGCCCAACACTTAACCCTAATCCTATCCCTTAACCCTAACCCTAATGCTAACCCCTAAACGTAACCCTCACCGTGACCAGTAAACCTAACCCTAACCTCTAATACAAACCATAGCACATAACTCTGAACCTAAAACTAACCCTAACCATAACCCTAACCCTAAACCCTAACTCTTAACCTTAACCCTAAGCGTTAACTCTCACGCTAACCTTTAATCCTAACCCTAATCCTAATCTTCAACCCTAAACCTAACACTTAACCCTAACCCTGTACCTAACCCTAACCCCTCATCTTAACCCTAACCGTAAACCTCAACCCGAAACCAAAGTGTAACCGTTAAACCTAAGAGTAACCTTTAACCCTAACCCTAATCCCTAACCCTAAGCCCTCACCCTAACACTAAACTTCATCCTTAACCCTAACCATAATCTTAACCCTAAATCTAATTCTCAGACTTCTTGCTTTCTTAGAGTTTAGAAAGCCTGCAATCCTACCATGCCATGCGTGAAAGGAGGCTCTACCACTGTGTCCTGCATGAAACCCACGGGCCCATACCCAGAGTATGATAGAGTGGGTTCCCGGGTACAATCCCAGCCCCCTAAACTCCCCCCGCCCGTCTAATGCAGACAGGGCCGTGCGCTAAGCATAAACAATACCTTTAACAGATAACCCTAACCCTGAACATAACACCCAACCCTGTTCCTATTTCTCCCCTTAACACGTAAACCTCACCGTGCGCCTAACTTTAACCTCTTATCCTAACGTTAATGCATAACCCATTTCCTGAGAACAACCCCTATCCCATAATTCTAACCCTATCTCCTAGTCATTACTGTGACACCTAATCGCTAACCCTAATTCTAAACCACTAACCCTAACCGTAACCCTACCTACAACCCTAACACTGACAGTAACCCTTACTTCTAACCCCAACGCTATGTCTAACAAAAACCCTAACCCTTGACACTAACCCTTCACCCTAACCCCTAAGCCTTACCCTAACCCTTAACCCTAATCCTAATCCTAACCATTAAACCTAACCCTAGCTCTTAAAGCTAACCCTAAACCTTACCCTCACGGCTAGACCTAACCCTGACACTAACCTAACACCTAACCCTAACCAGAACCCCTAAAGCTAACCCTGAACCCTATCCCTAACCCTAGCAGTAAACTTTAACCCTAAACCTAAGCCCAACCCGTAACCCTAATCCTATCCTTTTACCCTAAAACTAACCCCTAAACCTAACCCCTATACCTCACCCTAACTCTAACCCCAATCCTAATTCTAACCATACCCCTTCATAAAACACTAACTCCTAACCGCTAACCCTAACACTAACCAAAAACCCTAATCACTAATCGCTAACCCTAACGCTTAACCTTTACCCTAACCGTTAACCCTCACCCTAAATCTTAACACTGACCCTAACCTTAACCTTTAACTCTAAGCCTAACCCTTAACCCTACAGTAAGGAAGACCCTTAATGCTAATGGGATCCCTTATCCCTAACCCTAACACTACAGCTAAAAATAACCCTAACCTTGGATCCTTAAACCTAACCCCTAACACTTACTGTAACCGCAAACCCTAACCCTATTCCTAAGCATTAAACCTAATCCTATCTCTTAACCCTAACGCTAGCCCTTACCCTAACGCCTAGATCTAACCCTAAATCTAACCTACCGCCTAATCCTAACCTTAAGCCCTAATGCTAACACTATCCCTGAACCCTAAACCTACCCGAAACCCTTAACACTAACCCTATCCTTGAACCTTAACCCTGACCCTAACCATTACCCGCACCCAAGCTTTTAACCCTGACCCTAACCCTAATCCTTAATGATAGCCCTAACACTAAACCCCCACCCTAAGCAAAACACTTAACCCTAATCCTATCCCTGAACCCTAACCCTAACCCGAACACTAATGCTAACCCCTAAACGTAACCCTAACCGTCACCAGTGAACCTAACCCTAACCTCTAAGACAAACCATAGCACATAACTCTAACCCTAAAACTAACCCTAACCCTAACCCTAACCCTAAACCCTAACTCTTAACCTTAACCCTAAGCGTTAACTCTCACGCTAACCTTTAATCCTAACCCTAATCCTAATCTTCAACCCTAAACCTAACACTTAACCCTAACCCTGTACCAAACCCTAACCCCTCATCTTAACCCTAACCGTAAACCTCAACCCTAAACCAAAGTGTAACCGTTAAAACTAAGAGTAACCTTTATCCATAACCCTAATCCCTAACCCTAAGCCCTCACCCTAACACTAAACTTCATCCTTAACCCTAACCATAATCCTACCCCTAAATCTAATTCTCAGACTTCTTGCTTTCTTAGAGTTTAGAAAACCTGCAATCCTCTCATGCCATGCGTGAAAGGAGGCTCTACCACTGTGTCCTGCATGAAACCCACGGGCCCATACCCAGAGTATGACAGAGTGGGTTCCCGGGTACAATCCCAGCCCCCTAAAATCCCCCCGCCCGCCTAATGCAGACAGGGCCCGTGCGCTAAGCATAAACAGTACCTTTAACAGATAACCCTAACCCTGAACATAACACCCAACCCTGTTCCTATTTCTCCCCTTAACACGTAAACCTCACCGTGCGCCTAACTTTAACCTCTTATCCTAACATTAATGCATAACCCATTTCCTGAGAACAACCCCTATCCCATAATTCTAGCCCTATCTCCTAGTCATCACTGTGACACCTAATCCCTAACCCTAATTCTAAACCGCTAACCCTAACCGTAACCCTACCTACAACCCTGACACTGACAGTAAACCTTACTTCTAAACCCAACGCTATGCCTAACAAAAACCCGAACCCTTGACCCTAACCCTTCACCTTAACCCCTAAGCCTTAACCTAACCCTTAACCCTAATCCTAATACTAAACATTAAACCAAACCCTAGCTCTTAAAGCTAACCCTAAACCTTACCCTCACGACTAGACCTAACCCTGACACTAACCTAACACCTAACCCTAACCAGAACCCCTAAAGCTAACCCTGAACCCTATCCCTAACCCTAGCATTAAACCTTAACCCTAAACCTAAGCCCAACCCGTAACCCTAATCCTATCCTTTTACCCTAAAAGTAACCCCTAAACCTAACCCCTATACCTCACCCTAACTCTAACCCCAATCCTAATTCTAACCATACCCCTTCATAAAACACTGACTCCTAACCGCTAACCCTAAGACTAACCAAAAACCCTAATCACTAATCCCTAACCCTAACGCTTAACCTTTACCATAACCGTTAACCCTCACCGTAAATCATAACACTGACCCTAACATTAATCTTTAACTCTAAGCCTAACCCTTAACCCTACAGGAAGGAAGACCCTTAATGCTAATGGGATCCCTTATCCCTAACCCTAACACTACAGCTAAAAATAACCCTAACCTTGGATCCTTAAACCTAACCCCTAACACTTACTTTAACCCCAAACCCTAACCCTAATCCTAAGCATTAAACCTAACCCTATCTCTTAACCCTAACTCTGGGCCTTACACTAATGCCTAGATCTAACCCTAAATCTAACCTACCGCCAAATCCTAACCTTAAGCCCTAATGCTAACTCTAACCCTGAACCCTAAACCTACCCGTAACCCTTAACACTAACCCTATCCGTCAACCTTAACCCTGACCCTAACCATTACCCGCACCCAAGCATTTAACCCTGACCCTACCCCTAGTCCATAATGCTAACCCTAACACTAAACCCTAACCCTAAGCCCAACACTTAACCCTAATCCTATCCCTTAACCCTAAACCTAATGCTAACCCCTTAACGTAACCCTAACCGTGACCCGTAAACCTAACCCTAACCTCTAACACAAACCATAGCACATAGCTCTAACCCTAAAACGAACCGTAACCCTAACCCTAACCCTAAACCCTAACTCTTAACCTTATCCCTAAGCGTTCACTCTCACGCTAACCTTTAATCCTAACCCCAAAACCTAATCTTCAGCCCTAAACCTAACACTTAACCCTAACCCTGTACCTAAACCTATCCCCTCATCTTAACCCTAACCGTAAACCTCAACCCTAAACCAAAGTGTAACCGTTAAACCTAAGAGTAACCTTTAACCCTAACCCTAATCCCTAAACCTAAGGCCTCACCCTAACACGAAACTTCATCCTTAACCCTAACCATAATCCAAACCCTAAATCTAATTCTCAGACTTCTTGCTTTCTTAGAGTTTAGAAAGCCTGCAATCCTCCCATGCCATGCGTGAAAGGAGGCTCTACCACTGTGTCCTGCATGAAACCCACGGGCCCATACCCAGAGTATGATAGAGTGGGTTCCCGGGTACAATCCCAGCCTCCTAAACTCCCCCCGCCCGCCTAATGCAGACAGGGCCCGTGCCTTAAGCATAAACAATACCTTTAACAGATAACCCTAACCCTGAACATAACACCCAACCCTGTTCCTATTTCTCCCCTTAAAACGTAAACCTCGCCGTGCGCCTAACTTTAACCTCTTATCCTAACGTTAATGCATAACCCATTTCCTGAGAAAAACCCCTATCCCATAATTCTAACCCTATCTCCTAGTCATCACTGTGACACCTAATCCCTAACCCTAATTCTAAACCGCTAACCCTAACCGTAACCCTACCTACAACCCTAACACTGACAGTAACCCTTACTTCTAACCCGAACGCTATGCCTAACAAAAACCCTAACCCTTGACCCTAACCCTTCACCCTAACCCCTAAGCCTTACCCTAACCCTTAACCCTAATCCTAATCCTAACCATAAAACCTAACCCTAGCTCTTAAAGCTAACCCTAAACCTTACCCTCACGACTAGACCTAACCCTGACACTAACCTAACACTTAACCCTAACGAGAACCCCTAAAGCTAACCCTGAACCCTATCCCTAACCCTAGCAGTAAACTTTAACCCTAAACCTAAGCCCAACCTGTAACCCTAATCCTATCCTTTTACCCTAAAACTAACCCCTAAACCTAACCCCTATACCTCACCCTAACTCTAACCCCAATGCTAATTCTAACCATACCCCTTCATAAAACACTAACTCCTAACCGCTAACCCTAACACTAACCAAAAACCCTAATCACTAATCCCTAACCCTAACACTTAACCTTTACCCTAACCGTTAACCCTCACCCTAAATCTTAACACTGACCCTAACCTTAACCTTTAACTCTAAGCCTAACCCTTAACCCTACAGTAAGGAAGACCCTTAATGCTAATGGGATCCCTTATCCCTAACCCTAACACTACAGCTAAAAATAACACTAACCTTGGATCCTTAAACCTAACCCCTAACACTTACTTTAACCCCAAACCCTAACCCTAATCCTAAGCATTAAACCTAAACCTATCTCTTAACCCTAACGCTAGCCCTTACCCTAACGCGTAGATCTAACCCTAAATCTAACCTACCGCCTAATCCTAACCTTAAGCCCTAATGCTAACTCTAACCCAGAACCCTAAACCTACCCGTAACCCTTAACACTATCCCTATCCGTTAACCTTAACCCTGACCTTAACCATTACCCGCACCAAAGCATTTAAACCTGACCCTAACAATAATCCTTAATGATAACTCTAACACTAAACCCTAACCCTAAGCCCAACACTTAACCCTAATCCTATCCCTTAACCCTAACCCTAACCCTAATGCTAACCCCTAAACGTAACCCTAACCGTCACCAGTAAACCTAACCCTAACCTCTAAGACAAACCATAGCACATAACTCTAACCCTAAAACTAACCCTAACCCTAACCCTAACCCTAAACCCTAACTCTTAACCTTAACCCTAAGCGTTAACTCTCACGCTAACCTTTAATCCTAACCCTAATCCTAATCTTCAACCCTAAACCTAACACTTAACCCTAACCCTGTACCAAACCCTAACCCCTCATCTTAACCCTAACCGTAAACCTCAACCCTAAAACAAAGTGTAACCGTTAAACCTAAGAGTAACCTTTTACCCTAACGCTAAGCCCTAACCCTAAGCCCTCACCCTAACACTAAACTTCATCCTTAACCCTAACCATAATCCTAACCCTAAATCTAATTCTCAGACTTCTTGCTTTCTTAGAGTTTAGAAAGCCTGCAATCCTCCCATGCCATGCGTGAAAGGAGGCTCTACCACTGTGTCCTGCATGAAACCCACGGGCCCATACCCAGAGTATGACAGAGTGGGTTCCCTGGTACAATCCCAGCCTCCTAAACTCCCCCCGCCCGCATAATGCAGACAGGGCCCGTGCACTAAGCATAAACAATACCTTTAACAGATAACCCTAACCCTGAACATAACACCCAACCCTGTTCCTATTTCTCCCCTTAACACGTAAACCACACCGTGCGCCTAACTTTAACCTCTTATCCTAACGTTAATGCATAACCCATTTCCTGAGAACAACCCCTATCCCATAATTCTAACCCTATCTCCTAGTCATCACTGTGACACCTAATCCCTAACCCTAATTCTAAACCGCTAACCCTAACCGTAACCCTGCCTACAACCCTAACACTGACAGTAACCCTTACTTCTAACCGCAACGCTATGCCTAACAAAAACCCTAACCCTTGACCCTAACCCTTCACCTTAACCCCTAAGCCTTTCCCTAACCCTTAACCCTAATCCTAATCCTAACCATTAAACCTAACCCTAGCTCTTAAAGCTAACCCTAAACCTTACCCTCACGACTAGACCTAACCCTGACACTAACCTAACACCTAACCCTAACCAGAACCCCTAAAGCTAACCCTGAACCCTATCCCTAACCCTAGCAGTAAACTTTAACCCTAATCCTAAGCCCAACCCGTAACCCTAATCCTATCCTTTTACCCTAAAACTAACCCCTAAACCTAACCCCTACACCTCACGCTAACTCTAACCCCAATCCTAATTCTAACCATACCCCTTCATAAAACACTAACTCCTAACCGCTAACCCTAACACTAACCAAAAACCCTAATCACTAATCCCTAACCCTAACGCTTAACCTTTACCCTAACTGTTAACCCTCACCCTAAATCTTAACACTGACCCTAACCTTAACCTTTAACTCTAAGTCTATCCCTTAATCCTACAGGAAGGAAGACCCTTAATGCTAATGGGATCCCTTATCCCTAACCCTAACACTACAGCTAAAAATAACCCTAACCTTTGATCCTGAAACCTAACCCCTAACACTTACTTTAACCCCAAACCCTAACCCTAATAATAAGCATTAAACCTAACCCTATCTCTTAACCCTAACGCTAGCCCTTACCCTAACGCCTAGATCTAACCCTAAATCTAACCTACCGCCTAATCCTAACCTTAAGCCCTAATGCTAACTCTAACCCTGAACCCTAAACCTACCCATAACCCTTAACACTAACCCTATCCGTGAACCTTAACCCTGACCTAACCATTACACGCACCCAAGCATTTAACCCTGACCCTAACCCTAATCCTTAATGCTAACCCTAAGACTAAACCCTAACCCTAAGCCCAAAACTTAACCCTAATCCTATCCCTTAACCCTAACCCTAACCCTAATGCTAACCCCTAAACGTAACCCTATCCGTGACCAGTAAACCTAACCCTAACCTCTAACACAAATCATAGCACATAACTCTAACCCTAAAACTAACCCTAACCCTAACCCTAACCCTAAACCCTAACTCTTAACCTTAACCCTAAGCGTTAACTCTCACGCTAACCTTTAATCCTAACCCTAATCCTAATCTTCAACCCTAAACCTAACACTTAACCCTAACCCTGTACCAAACCCTAACCCCTCATCTTAACCCTAACCGTAAACCTCAACCCTAAACCAAAGTGAAACCGTTAAACCTAAGAGTAACCTTTAACCCTAACCCTAATCCCTAACCCTAAGCCCTCACCCTAACACTAAACTTCATCCTTAACCCTAACCATAATCCAACCCTAAATCTCATTCTCAGACTTCTTGCTTTCTTAGAGTTTAGAAAGCCTGCAATCCTCCCATGCCATGCGTGAAAGGAGGCTCTACCACTGTGTCCTGCATGAAACCCACGGGCCCATACCCAGAGTATGATAGAGTGGGTTCCCGGGTACAATCCCAGCCCCCTAATCTCCCCCCGCCCGCCTAATGCAGACAGGGCCCGGGCGCTAAGCATAAACAATACCTTTAACAGATAACCCTAACCCTGAACATAACACCCAACCCTGTTCCTCTTTCTCCCCTTAACATGTAAACCTCACCGTGCGCCTAACTTTAACCTCTTATCCTAACGTTAATGCATAACCCATTTCCTGAGAACAACCCCATCCCATGATTCTAACCCTATCTCCTAGTCATCACTGTGACACCTAATCCCTAACCCTAATTCTAAACCGCTAACCCTAACCGTAACCCTACCTACAACCATGACACTGACAGTAACCCTTACTTCTAACCCCAACGCTATGCCTAACAAAAACCCTAACCCTTGACCCTAACCCTTCAACCTAACCCCTAAGCCTTACCCTAACCCTTAACCCTAATCCTAATCCTAACCATTAAACCTAACCCTAGCTCTTAAAGCTAACCCTAAACCTTACCCTCACGACTAGACCTAACCCTGACACTAACCTAACACC
>NW_027182930.1:440000-442500 GCF_041146395.1 Eulemur rufifrons
CACTAACCAAAAACCCTAATCACTAATCCCTAACCCTAACGCTTAAGCTTTACCCTAACTGTTAACCCTCACCCTAAATCTTAACACTGACCCCAACCTTAACCTTTAACTCTAAGCCTATCCCTTAATCCTACAGTAAGGAAGACCCTTAATGCTAATGGGATCCCTTATCCCTAACCCTAACACTACAGCTAAAAATAACCCTAACCTTTGATCCTTAAACCTAACCCCTAACACTTACTTTAACCCCAAACCCTAACCCTAATAATAAGCATTAAACCTAACCCTATCTCTTAACCCTAACGCTAGCCCTTACCCTAACGCCTAGATCTAACCCTAAATCTAACCTACCGCCTAATCCTAACCTTAAGCCCTAATGCTAACTCTAACCCTGAACCCTAAACCTACCCATAACCCTTAACACTAACCCTATCCGTGAACCTTAACCCTGACCCTAACCATTACCCGCACCCAAGCATTTAACCCTGACCCTAACCCTAATCCTTAATGCTAACCCTAACACTAAAACCTAACCCTAAGCCCAAAACTTAACCCTAATCCTATCCCTTAACCCTAACCCTAACCCTAATGCTAACCCCTAAACGTAACCCTATCCGTGCCCAGTAAACCTAACCCTAACCTCTAACACAAATCATAGCACATAACTCTAACCCTAAAACTAACCCTAACACTAACCCTAACCATAAACCCTAACTCTTAACCTTAACCCTAAGCGTTAACTCTCACGCTAACCTTTAATCCTAACCCTAATCCTAATCTTCAACCCTAAACCTAACACTTAACCCTAACCCTGTACCAAACCCTAACCGCTCATCTTAACCCTAACCGTAAACCTCAACCCGAAACCAAAGTGTAACCGTTAAACCTAAGAGTAATCTTTAACCCTAACCCTAATCCCTAACCCTAAGCCCTCACCCTAACACTAAACTTCATCCTTAACCCTAACCATAATCCAACCCTAAATCTCATTCTCAGACTTCTTGCTTTCTTAGAGTTTAGAAAGCCTGCAATCCTCCCATGCCATGCGTGAAAGGAGCCTCTACCACTGTGTCCTGCATGAAACCCACGGGCCCATACCCAGAGTATGATAGAGTGGGTTCCCGGGTACAATCCCAGCCCATTAAACTCCCCCCGCCCGCCTAATGCAGACAGGGCCCGTGCGCTAAGCATAAACAATACCTTTAACAGATAACCCTAACCCTGAACATAACACCCAACCCTGTTCCTATTTCTCCCCTTAACACGTAAACCTCACCGTGCGCCTAACTTTAACCTCTTATCCTAACGTTAATGCATAACCCATTTCCTGAGAACAACCCCTATCCCATAATTCTAACCCTATCTCCTAGTCATCACTGTGACACCTAATCCCTAACCCTAATTCTAAACCGCTAACCCTAACCGTAACCCTACCTACAACCCTAACACTGACAGTAACCCTTACTTCTAACCCCAACGCTATGCCTCACAAAAACCCTAACCCTTGACCCTAACCCTTCACCCTAACTCCTAAGCCTTACCCTAACCCTTAACCCTAATCCTAATCGTAACCATTAAACCTAACCCTAGCTCTTAAAGCTAACCCTAAACCTTACCCTCACGACTAGACCTAACCCTGACACTAACCTAACACCTAACCCTAACCAGAACCCCTAAAGCTAACCCTGAACCCTATCCCTAACCCTAGCAGTAAACTTTAACCCTAAACCTAAGCCCAACCCGTAACCCTAATCCTATCCTTTTACCCTAAAACTAACCCCTAAACCTAACACCTAAACCTCACCCTAACTCTAAACCCAATCCTAATTCTAACCATACCCCTTCATAAAACACTAACTCCTAACCGCTAACCCTAACACTAACCAAAAACCCTAATCACTAATCCCTAACCCTAACGCTTAACCTTTACCCTAAATGTTAACCGTCACTCTAAATCTTAACACTGACCCTAAGTTTAACCTTTAACTCTAAGCCTAACCCTTAATCCTACAGTAAGGAAGACCCTTAATGCTAATGGGATCCCTTATCCCTAACCCTAACACTACAGCTAAAAATAACCCTAACCTTGGATCCTTAAACCTAACCCCTAACACTTACTTTAACCCCAAACCCTAACCCTAATCCTAAGCATTAAACCTAATCCTATCTCTTAACCCTAACGCTAGCCCTTACCCTAACGCCTAGATCTAACCCTAAATCTAACCTACCGCCTAATCCTAACCTTAAGCCCTAATGCTAATTCTAACCCTGAACCCTAAACCTACCCGTAACCCTTAACACTAACCCTATCCGTGAATCTTAACCCTGACCCTAACTATTACCCGCACCCAAGCATTTAACCCTGACCCTAACCCTAATCCTTAATGATAACCCTAACACTAAACCCTCACCCTAAGCCCAACACTTAACCCTAATCCTATCCCTTAACCCTAACGCTAACCTAACCCTAACCCTAACCCTAACCCCTATCCCTAACTCT
>NW_027182930.1:460000-462500 GCF_041146395.1 Eulemur rufifrons
ACCAGAACCCCTAAAGCTAACCCTGAACCCTATCCCTAACCCTGGCAGTAAACTTTAACCCTAAACCTAAGCCCAACCCGTAACCCTAATCCTATCCTTTTACCCTAAAACTAATCCCTAAACCTAACCCCTATACCTCACCCTAACTCTAACCCCAATCCTAATTCTAACCATACCCCTTCATAAAACACTAACTCCTAACCGCTAACCCTAACACTAACCAAAAACCCTAATCACTAATCCCTAACCCTAACGCTTAACCTTTACCCTAACCATTAACCCTCACCCTAAATCTTAACACTGACCCTAATCTTAACCTTTAACTCTAAGCCTAACCCTTAACCCTACAGTAAGGAAGACCCTTAATGCTAATGGGATCCCTTATCCCTAACCCTAACACTACAGCTAAAAATAACAGTAACCTTTCATCCTTAAACCTAACCCCTAACACTTACTTTAACCCCAAACCCTAACCCTAATCCTAAGCATTAAACCTAACCCTATCTCTTAACCCTAACGCTAGCCCTTACCCGAACGCCTAGATCTAACCCTAAATCGAACCTACCGCCTAATCCTAACCTTAAGCCCTAATGCCAACACTAACCCTGAACCCTAAACCTACCCGTAACCCTTAACACTAACCCTATCCGTGAACCTTAACCCTGACCCTAACCATTACCCGCACCCAAGCATTTAACCCTGACCCTAACCCTAATCCTTAATGCTAACCCTAACACTAAACCCTAACCCTAAGCCCAACACTTATCCCTAATCCTATCCCTTAAACCTAACCCTAACCCTAATGCTACCCCCTAAACGTAACCCTAACCGTGACCAGTAAACCTAACCCTAACCTCTAACACAAACCATAGCACATAACTCTAACCCTAAAACTAACCCTAACACTAACCCTAACCTAACCCTAAACCCTAACTCTTAACCTTAACCCTAAGCGTTAACTCTCACGCTAACCTTTAATCCTAACCCTAATCCTAATCTTCAACCCTAAACCTAACACTTAACCCTAACCCTGTACCAAACCCTAACCCCTCATCTTAACCCTAACCGTAAACCTCAACCCTAAACCAAAGTGTAACCGTTAAACCTAAGAGTAACCTTTAACCCTAACCCTAATCCCTAACCCTAAGCCCTCACCCTAACACTAAACTTCATCCTTAACCCTAACCAGAATCCTAACCCTAAATCTAATTCTCAGACTTCTTGCTTTCTTAGAGTTTAGAAAGCCTGCAATCCTCCCATGCCATGCGTGAAAGGAGGCTCTACCACTGTATCCTGTATGAAACCCACGGGCCCATACACAGAGTATGATAGAGTGGGTTCCCGGGTACAATCCCAGCCCCCAAAACGCCCCCCCGCCCGCCTAATGCAGACAGCGTCCGTGCGCTAAGCATAAAGAATACCTTTAACAGATAACCCTAACCCTGAACATAACACCCAACCCTGTTCCTATTTCTCCCCTTAACACGTAAACTTCACCGTGCGCCTAACTTTAACCTCTTATCCTAACGTTAATGCATAACCCATTTCCTGAGAACAACCCCTATCCCATAATTCTAACCCTATCTCCTAGTCATCACTGTGACACCTAATCCCTAACCCTAATTCCAAACCGCTAACCCTAACCGTAACCCTACCTACAACCCTAACACTGACAGTAACCCTTACTTCTAACCCCAACGCTATGCCTAACAAAAACCCTAACCCTTGACCCTAACCCTTCACCCTAACCCCTAAGACTTACCCTAACCCTTAACCCTAATCCTAATCCTAACCATTAAACCTACCCCTAGCTCTTAAAGCTAACCCTAAACCTTACCCTCACGACTAGACCTAACCCTGACACTAACCTAACACTTAACCCTCACCAGAACCCCTAAAGCTAACCCTGAACCCTATCCCTAACCCTAGCAGTAAACTTTAACCCTAAACCTAAGCCCAACCCGTAACCCTAATCCTATCCTTTTACCCTAAAACTAACCCCTAAACCTAACCCCTATACCTCACCCTAACTCTAACCCCAATCCTAATTCTAACCATACCCCTTCATAAAACACTAACCGCTAACCTAACACTAACCAAAAATCCTAATCACTAATCCCTAACCCTAACACTTAACCTTTACCCTAACCGTTAACCGTCACCCTAAATCTTAACACTGACCCTAACCTTAACCTTTAACTCTAAGCCTAACCCTTAAGCCTACAGTAAGGAAGACCCTTAATGCTAATGGGATCCCTTATCCCTAACCCTAACACTACAGCTAAAAATAACCCTAACCTTGGATCCTTAAACCTAACCCCTAACACTTACTTTAACCCCAAACCCTAACCCTAATCCTAAGCATTAAACCTAACCCTATCTCTGAACCCTAACGCTAGCCCTTACCCTAACGCCTAGATCTAACCCTAAATCGAACCTACCGCCTAATCCTAACCTTAAGCCCTAATGCTAATTCTAACCCTGAACCCTAAACCTACCG
>NW_027182930.1:490000-513422 GCF_041146395.1 Eulemur rufifrons
CCCTAACCCTTAATCTTGACCCTTACCATTAACCCTCACACTAACCCTAATCCTAATCTTTAACCATAAAGCTAACACTGAAGCCTAACCCTGTGCCAAACGCTAAACCCAAACCTTAACCCTAACCCTGAAACTTAACCATAAACCTAACTGTAACTGTTACACCTAACACTAACCTCTAACCCTAACCCCTAACCCTAAGACCCCACCTTTACCTAACCCTAACCCTAAACATTATCATAATCCTACCCCAAATCTAATTCTCGGACTTCTTGCTTTCTTAGAGTTTAGAAAGCCTAAAATCCTCCCATGCCATGAGTAAAAGGGGGCTCTGCAGCTCTCTCTTGCATGAAACCAGGAGCCCATACCTAGGGTATGATAGAGTGGGTTCCCGGGGACAATCCCATTCCCCTAACCCCAGCCCCCCGCCCAGTGCAGACAGGGCCTGTACGCTAAGTATAAACACTACCCCTAACAGATAACCCTCACCCTGAACATAGCACCTGACCCTGATCCTATTGCTCACCTTAAAACATAAACCTCCCCGTAACCCTAACTTATCCCCTTATCTTAACCTTAATGCATAACACCCTGAGAAGAAGTCCTATCCCATAATTCTAATCCTAACCCCTAGCCATAACCGTAACACCTCATCCCTAATTCTAAAATGCCAACCCTAACCTTCACCCTGCCAACAACCCTAACCCTAACCCTAACCCCTAACCCTAAGCCCTCACCCTATCACTAATCTTCATCCCTAAACCGTACCGTAATCCTAACCCTAAATCTAATTCTCAGACTTGCTTTCTCAGAGTTTTGAAAGCCTACAATCCTACTAAGCCATGCATGAAAGCCCGCTCTGCCACAGTGTCCTGCATGAAACCCAGAGGCCCATACACTGCGTACGATAGAGTGGGCTCCCAGCGACCATCACAGACCCCTAACTTCGCCTCCTAGTGCATACAGGGCCCGTGCCCTAAGCATAAACCCTACCCCACACCCATAACCCTAACCCAGAACATAACACCTAACCCTGATCCTACTGCTCACCTTAACACGTAAACCTCACCCTAACCCTAACTTAACCCCTTATCTTAACGATAATGCATGACACCCTGAGAACAAGCCCTATACCGTAATTCTAACCCTAACTCCTAGCCGTAACCATAACACCTAATCCCTAATTCTGAAACGCCAACCCTAACCTTAACCCTACCGACAACACTAACACTAACCCTAAAACCCTTACCCTAACCCTACGCCTAAAAATAACCCTAACCATTGATCCTTAGTCATAACCCCTAAAGCTTAACCCTAACCCTTAACGCTAATCCCAATCCTAACCATTAAACATAACCCTACTTAACCCTAACCCTAACCTATACGCTAATGCCTAGAGATCTAACCCCAACACTGACCTACAGTTAACACTAACCCTAACCCCTAATCCTAACCTTAAACCTGAACCATAAACCTAACCCTTAACCCTAACCCTATTCCTAACCCCCTAACCCTAACCCTAACTGTTAAGCCTCACCCTAACACTTAACCCTGACTCTAACCCTAAACCTTAACCCTAACCCTGAACCCTAACCCTAAGCCTAACCCTTAACCCTAACCCTATCCCTTAACCCTAATCCCTAACCCTAACGCTAACCCCAACCATAAACCTAACCCTGGCCCCCAACCCAGACTTAACACCTAACCCCTAACACTAACTCTAAACCTAACCACTAATCCCTAGCACCTGACCCTGACTCGAAACCTAACCCATAACTCGAAAACCCTAACCCCAAACCTAACCCTAATTCTCACACTACTTCCATTCCCAGAGTGAAGCAAGCCTACAATACAGCCATGCCATGTGTGAGATGAGGCTCTGCCTGAGTCCTGCATGTAGGTTTTGTCCCAAGGCCCAGGGAATGATGTTGTGCTTTTGTGGTGACTCCGACCACACCCCTCTCACCGTAGATTAACCAGGTCCTGTGCCCTTAAACTGACCGCTAAATCTAAGCCCTACCACCAATCCTAACCTCTGACCCTGAACCTAAGCCCCGAGCCTAAAGCCCAACACTAACTCTAAACACTCACCCTAAACCTAATCCCTAACCCTAATGCTAACCCCTAAACGTAACTCTAACCACGAACAGTAAACCTAACCCTAACCTCTAACACAAACCCTAACACATAACTCTAACCCTAAAACTAACCCTAACCCTTAACCCTAAACCTAAACCCTAACCCTAACCCTTAACCTTAATCTTAACCGTTAACTCTCATGCTAACCTTTAATCCTAACCCTAATCCTAATCTTCAACCCTAAACCGAACACAACCCTAACCCTGTACCAAACCCTGACCCCTCATCTTAACCCTATCCGCAAACCTCAACCCCAAAACGAACTGTAACCGTTAAACCTAACAGTAACCTTAAACCGTAACCCTAATCTGTAACCCTATCCCCTCACCATAACACTACACTTCATCCTGAACCCTAACCATAATCCTAACCCTAAATCTAATTCTCAGACTTCTTGCTTTCTTAGAGTTTAGAAAGCCTGCAATCCTCCCATGCCATGTGTGAAAGGAGGCTCTACCACTGTGTCCTGCATGAAATCCACGGGCCCATACCCAGAGTCCAATACAGTGGGTTCCCTGTGACAATCCCAGCCCCCTAACCTCCCCCCAGCCTAATGCCGAGAGGGCCCGTGCGCTAAGCATAAATGATACCTTTAACAGATAACCCTAACCCTGAACATGGCACCTAACCCTGTTCCTATTTCTCCCCTTAACACGTAAACCTCACCGTGAGCCTAACTTTAACCTCTTAACGTAACGTTAATGCATAAACCATTCCCTGAGAACATCCCCTATCCCATAATTCTAACCCTATCTCCTAGTCATAACTGTAAAACCTAATCCCTAACCCTAATTCTCCACCGCTAAGCCTAACCGTAACGCTGCGTACAACCCTAACACTGACAGGAACCCTTAGTTCTAACCCCAACGCTATGCCTAACAAAAGCCCTAACCCTTCACCCTTCCCCCTAACCCCTGAGCATTACCCTAACCTTTAACCGTAATCCTAATCCTAACCATTAAACCTAACCCTAGCTCTTAAAGCTAACCCTAAACCTTACCCTCACGACTAGACCTAACCCTGACACTAACCTAACACCTAACCCTAACCATAACCCCTAAAGCTAACCCTAACCCTGAACCCTAAACCTAACCCTAACACTGAACCTTCACTATATCCCTAACCCCTAAGCCTAATCCTAACTGTTAACCCTCACCCTAACACTTAAACTGGACCATAACACTAAACATTAACCCTAACACTAAACTTTAACCCTAACCATAAGCCCAACACTTAACCCTAATCCTATCCCCTAACCCTAAGCCCTAACCCTAAACCTAACCCTAACCCCAACCCTAACCCTTAATCTTGACCCTTACCATTAACCCTCACACTAACCCTAATCCTAATCTTTAACCATAAAGCTAACACTGAAGCCTAACCCTGTGCCAAACGCTAAACCCAAACCTTAACCCTAACCCTGAAACTTAACCATAAACCTAACTGTAACTGTTACACCTAACACTAACCTCTAACCCTAACCCCTAACCCTAAGACCCCACCTTAACACTAACCCTAACCCTAAACATTATCATAATCCTACCCCTAAATCTAATTCTCGGACTTCTTGCTTTCTTAGAGTTTAGAAAGCCTAAAATCCTCCCATGCCATGAGTAAAAGGGGGCTCTGCAGCTCTCTCTTGCATGAAACCAGGAGCCCATACCTAGCGTATGATAGAGTGGGTTCCCGGGGACAATCCCATCCCCCTAACCCCAGCCCCCCGCCCAGTGCAGACAGGGCCTGTACGCTAAGTATAAACACTACCCCTAACAGATAACCCTCACCCTGAACATAGCACCTGACCCTGATCCTATTGCTCACCTTAAAACATAAACCTCCCCGTAACCCTAACTTATCCCCTTATCTTAACCTTAATGCATAACACCCTGAGAAGAAGCCCTATCCCATAATTCTAATCCTAACCCCTAGCCATAACCGTAACACCTCATCCCTAATATTACAATGCCAACCCTAACCTTCACCCTACCAACAACCCTAACCCTAACCCTAACCCCTAACCCTAAGCCCTCACCCTATCGCTAATCTTCATCCCTAAACCGTACCGTAATCCTAACCCTAAATCTAATTCTCAGACTTGCTTTCTCAGAGTTTTGAAAGCCTACAATCCTACTAAGCCATGCATGAAAGCCCGCTCTGCCACAGTGTCCTGCATGAAACCCAGAGGCCCATACACTGCGTACGATAGAGTGGGCTCCCAGCGACCATCACAGACCCCTAACTTCGCCTCCTAGTGCATACAGGGCCCGTGCCCTAAGCATAAACCCTACCCCACACCCATAACCCTAACCCAGAACATAACACCTAACCCTGATCCTACTGCTCACCTTAACACGTAAACCTCACCCTAACCCTAACTTAACCCCTTATCTTAACGATAATGCATGACACCCTGAGAACAAGCCCTATACCGTAATTCTAACCCTAACTCCTAGCCGTAACCATAACACCTAATCCCTAATTCTGAAACGCCAACCCTAACCTTAACCCTACCGACAACACTAACACTAACCCTAAAACCCTTACCCTAACCCTACGCCTAAAAATAACCCTAACCATTGATCCTTAGTCATAACCCCTAAAGCTTAACCCTAACCCTTAACGCTAATCCCAATCCTAACCATTAAACATAACCCTACTTAACCCTAACCCTAACCTATACGCTAATGCCTAGAGATCTAACCCCAACACTGACCTACAGTTAACACTAACCCTAACCCCTAATCCTAACCTTAAACCTGAACCATAAACCTAACCCTTAACCCTAACCCTATTCCTAACCCCCTAACCCTAACCCTAACTGTTAAGCCTCACCCTAACACTTAACCCTGACTCTAACCCTAAACCTTAACCCTAACCCTGAACCCTAACCCTAAGCCTAACCCTTAACCCTAACCCTATCCCTTAACCCTAACCCCTAACCCTAACGCTAACCCCAACCCTAAACCTAACCCTGGTCCCCAACCCAGACTTAACACCTAACCCCTGACACTAACTCTAAACCTAACCACTAATCCCTAGCACCTGACCCTGACTCGAAACCTAACCCCTAACTCGAAACCCCTAACCCCAAACCTAACCCTAATTCTCACACTACTTCCATTCCCAGAGTGAAGCAAGCCTACAATACAGCCATGCCATGTGTGAGATGAGGCTCTGCCTGAGTCCTGCATGTAGGTTTTGTCCCAAGGCCCAGGGAATGATGTTGTGCTTTTGTGGTGACTCCGACCACACCCCTCTCACCGTAGATTAACCAGGTCCTGTGCCCTTAAACTGACCGCTAAATCTAAGCCCTACCACCAACCCTAACCGCTGACCCTGATCCTAAGCCCCGAGCCTAAAGCCCAACACTAACTCTAAACACTTACCCTAAACCTAATCCCTAACCCTAATGCTAACCCCTAAACGTAACTCTAACCACGAACAGTAAACCTAACCCTAACCTCTAACACAAACCCTAACACATAACTCTAACCCTAAAACTAACCCTAACCCTTAACCCTAAACCTAAACCCTAACCCTAACCCTTAACCTTAATCTTAACCGTTAACTCTCATGCTAACCTTTAATCCTAACCCTAATCCTAATCTTCAACCCTAAACCGAACACAACCCTAACCCTGTACCAAACCCCGACCCCTCATCTTAACCCTATCCGCAAACCTCAACCCCAAAACGAACTGTAACCATTAAACCTAACAGTAACCTTAAACCGTAACCCTAATCTGTAACCCTATCCCCTCACCATAACACTACACTTCATCCTGAACCCTAACCATAATCCTAACCCTAAATCTAATTCTCAGACTTCTTGCTTTCTTAGAGTTTAGAAAGCCTGCAATCCTCCCGTGCCATGTGTGAAAGGAGGCTCTACCACTGTGTCCTGCATGAAATCCACGGGCCCATACCCAGAGTCCGATACAGTGGGTTCCCGGTGACAATCCCAGCCCCCTAACCTCCCCCCAGCCTAATGCCGACAGGGCCCGTGCGCTAAGCATAAATGATACCTTTAACAGATAACCCTACCCCTGAACATGGCACCTAACCCTGTTCCTATTTCTCCCCTTAACACGTAAACCTCACCGTGAGCCTAACTTTAACCTCTTAACGTAACGTTAATGCATAACCCATTCCCTGAGAACATCCCCTATCCCATAATTCTAACCCTATCTCCTAGTCATAACTGTAACACCTAATCCCTAACCCTAATTCTCCACCGCTAAGCCTAACCGTAACGCTGCCTACAACCCTAACACTGACAGGAACCCTTAGTTCTAACCCCAACGCTATGCCTAACAAAAGCCCTAACCCTTCACCCTTCACCCTAACCCCTGAGCATTACCCTAACCTTTAACCGTAATCCTAATCCTAACCATTAAACCTAACCCTAGCTCTTAAAGCTAACCCTAAACCTTACCCTCACGACCAGACCTAACCCTGACACTAACCTAACACCTAACCCTAACCATAACCCCTAAAGCTAACCCTAACCCTGAACCCTAAACCTAACCCTAACACTGAACCTTCACTATATCCCTAACCCCTAAGCCTAATCCTAACTGTTAACCCTCACCCTAACACTTAAACTGGACCATAACACTAAACATTAACCCTAACACTAAACTTTAACCCTAACCATAAGCCCAACACTTAGCCCTAATCCTATCCCCTAACCCTAAGCCCTAACCCTAAACCTAACCCTAACCCCAACCCTAACCCTTAATCTTGACCCTTACCATTAACCCTCACACTAACCCTAATCCTAATCTTTAACCATAAAGCTAACACTGAAGCCTAACCCTGTGCCAAACGCTAAACCCAAACCTTAACCCTAACCCTGAAACTTAACCATAAACCTAACTGTAACTGTTACACCTAACACTAACCTCTAACCCTAACCCCTAACCCTAAGACCCCACCTTAACACTAACCCTAACCCTAAACATTATCATAATCCTACCCCTAAATCTAATTCTCGGACTTCTTGCTTTCTTAGAGTTTAGAAAGCCTAAAATCCTCCCATGCCATGAGTAAAAGGGGGCTCTGCAGCTCTCTCTTGCATGAAACCAGGAGCCCATACCTAGCGTATGATAGAGTGGGTTCCCGGGGACAATCCCATCCCCCTAACCCCAGCCCCCCACCCAGTGCAGACAGGGCCTGTACGCTAAGTATAAACACTACCCCTAACAGATAACCCTCACCCTGAACATAGCACCTGACCCTGATCCTATTGCTCACCTTAAAACATAAACCTCCCCGTAACCCTAACTTATCCCCTTATCTTAACCTTAATGCATAACACCCTGAGAAGAAGCCCTATCTCATAATTCTAATCCTAACACCTAGGCATAACCGTAACACCTCATCCCTAATTCTACAAATCCAACCCTAACCTTCACCCTACCAACAACCCTAACCCTAACCCTAACCCCTAACCCTAAGCCCTCACCCTATCGCTAATCTTCATCCCTAAACCGTACCGTAATCCTAACCCTAAATCTAATTCTCAGACTTGCTTTCTCAGAGTTTTGAAAGCCTACAATCCTACTAAGCCATGCATGAAAGCCCGCTCTGCCACAGTGTCCTGCATGAAACCCAGAGGCCCATACACTGCGTACGATAGAGTGGGCTCCCAGCGACCATCACAGACCCCTAACTTCGCCTCCTAGTGCATACAGGGCCCGTGCCCTAAGCATAAACCCTACCCCACACCCATAACCCTAACCCAGAACATAACACCTAACCCTGATCCTACTGCTCACCTTAACACGTAAACCTCACCCTAACCCTAACTTAACCCCTTATCTTAACGATAATGCATGACACCCTGAGAACAAGCCCTATACCGTAATTCTAACCCTAACTCCTAGCCGTAACCATAACACCTAATCCCTAATTCTGAAACGCCAACCCTAACCTTAACCCTACCGACAACACTAACACTAACCCTAAAACCCTTACCCTAACCCTACGCCTAAAAATAACCCTAACCATTGATCCTTAGTCATAACCCCTAAAGCTTAACCCTAACCCTTAACGCTAATCCCAATCCTAACCATTAAACATAACCCTACTTAACCCTAACCCTAACCTATACGCTGATGCCTAGAGATCTAACCCCAACACTGACCTACAGTTAACACTAGCCCTAACCCCTAATCCTAACCTTAAACCTGAACCATAAACCTAACCCTTAACCCTAACCCTATTCCTAACCCCCTAACCCTAACCCTAACTGTTAAGCCTCACCCTAACCCTTAACCCTGACTCTAACCCTAAACCTTAACCCTAACCCTGAACCCTAACCCTAAGCCTAACCCTAATCCCTAACCCTAAGCCCTCACCCTAACACTAAACTTCATCCTTAACCCTAACCATAATCCAACCCTAAATCTCATTCTCAGACTTCTTGCTTTCTTAGAGTTTAGAAAGCCTGCAATCCTCCCATGCCATGCGTGAAAGGAGCCTCTACCACTGTGTCCTGCATGAAACCCACGGGCCCATACCCAGAGTATGATAGAGTGGGTTCCCGGGTACAATCCCAGCCCCCTAAACTCCCCCCGCCCGCCTAATGCAGACAGGGCCCGTGCGCTAAGCATAAACAATACCTTTAACAGATAACCCTAACCCTGAACATAACACCCAACCCTGTTCCTATTTCTCCCCTTAACACGTAAACCTCACCGTGCGCCTAACTTTAACCTCTTATCCTAACGTTAATGCATAACCCATTTCCTGAGAACAACCCCTATCCCATAATTCTAACCCTATCTCCTAGTCATCACTGTGACACCTAATCCCTAACCCTAATTCTAAACCGCTAACCCTAACCGTAACCCTACCTACAACCCTAACACTGACAGTAACCCTTACTTCTAACCCCAACGCTATGCCTAACAAAAACCCTAACCCTTGACCCTAACCCTTCACCCTAACCCCTAAGCCTTACCCTAACCCTTAACCCTAATCCTAATCCTAACCATTAAACCTAACCCTAGCTCTTAAAGCTAACCCTAAACCTTACCCTCACGACTAGACCTAACCCTGACATTAAGCTAACACCTAACCGTAACCAGAACTCCTAAAGCTAACCCTGATCCCTATCTCTAACCCTAGCAGTAAACTCTAACCCTAAACCTAAGCCCAACCCGTAACCCTAATCCTATCCTTTTACCCTAAAACTAACCCCTAAACCTAACCCCTATACCTCACCCTAACTCTAACCCCAATCCTAATTCTAACCATACCCCTTCATAAAACACTAACTCCTAACCGCTAACCCTAACACTAACCAAAAACCCTAATCACTAATCCCTAACCCTAACGCTTAACCTTTACCCTAACCGTTAACCCTCACCCTAAATCTTAACACTGACCCTAACCTTCACCTTTAACTCTAAGCCTAACCCTTAACCCTACAGTAAGGAAGACCCTTAATGCTAATGGGATCCCTTATCCCTAACCGTAACACTACAGCTAAAAATAACCTAACCTTTCATCCTTAAACCTAACCCCTAACACTTACTTTAACCCCAAACCCTAACCCTAATCCTAAGCATTAAACCTAACCCTATCTCTTAACCCTAACGCTAGCCCTTACCCTAACGCCTAGATCTTTTTTTTTTTTTTTTTTTTTGAAGACACAGCATGTGACTTTATTTTTTTTATTTTTTTTTTATTATATATATAATTTTTTTCAATTTAGTTTTACAGAATCAAAGAGTCTAACAGTATATCTTGTTAGATACAGTATGTCCTCATAATGTATACATTATTTCTTGTACAATGATATGAAATAATATGGGAAATATTCATGATAAATTATTAAGTGAACAGTGCAAGTTAAAAACAATAGTTTCATATTTTTTTCCCCACCCCCCCTTTCCCGAGTCAGCACCTTCAAGTGTTACCACTCCCCAAACGGTGTGCAATGCACTCATTGTGTAGGCATACCCCCATCCCCTCCCCCACCCCCCACCTCAGTCTGATGTCCAATTGGTGTCATTCCCAGATTTGTATTTAGGTGATGATCAGGGAAACCAATTTTCTGGTGAGTACATGTGATGCTTGTTTTTCCATTCTTGGGATACTTCACTTAATATAATGGGTTCCAACTCTCTCCAGGAGAACCATAGAGATGTCGTATCTTCATCATTCCTTATAGCTGAGTAATATTCCATGGTATACATATACCACAGCTTACTAATCCAATCATGTATTGATGGGCATTTGGGTTGTTTCCACATCTTTGCTATTGCGAATTGTGCTGCTATAAACATTTGGGTACACGTACCTTTGTTATAGAATGATCTTTTTTCCTTTGGGTATATGCCCAGTAATGGGATTGCTGGGTCAAATGGCAGGTCTACTTGAATCTGTTTAAGATACCTCCATAATGCTTTCCACAGGGGTTGCACTAGTTTGCAGTCCCACCAGCAGTGTATTAGTGTTCCTGTCTCTCCACACCCACGCCAACATGTGTTGTTTTGGGTTTTTTTGATAAAGGCCATTCTCACTGGGGTTAAGTGATATCTCATTGTGGTTTTGATTTGCATTTCCCTGATGATTAGAGATGTTGAACACTTTTTCATATGTTTGTTAGCCATTTTTATATCTTCTTTTGAAAAATTTCTATTCATGTCCTTTGCCCACTTTTTGATAGGGTTGCTTGATTTTTTCTTGCTGATTTTCCTGAGTTCTAAATAGATTCTTGTTATCAGTCCTTTATCTGATGTGTAGTATGCAAAAATTTTTTCCCATTCTGTAGGTGGTCTGTTTATTCTCTGGACTGTTTCTTTGGCTGTGCAGAAGCTTTTTAGTTTAATCATGTCCCATTCATTTATTTTTGTTGCTGCTGTGATTGCCTTGGGGGTCTTCTTCATAAATTCTCTGCCTAGGCCAATGTCTGTAAGAGTCTTTCCTACATTTTCTTCTAGAATTCTGATTGTATCACGCCTAAGGTTTAAGTCTGTTATCCACCGTGATTTGATTTTTGTGAGAGGTGAAAGCTGTGGGTCCTGTTTCATTCTTCTGCAAGTGGCTAACCAGTTCTCCCAGCACCATTTGTTGAATAGGGATTCTTGTCCCCGGAGTATATTCTTTCCCGCTTTGTCAAAAATTAGGTGACTATATGAGGATGGTTCTATATTTGGATTTTCTGTTGTGTTCCACTGGTCTGTGTCCCTGCACTTGTGCCAATACCAGGCTGTTTTAAGAACCACGGCCTTGTAATATAGTTTGAGGTCTGGCAAATTAATACCTCCCATTTTGTTTTTATTGCTTAAAATTGCTTTTGCTATACGGGGTCTTCTTTGATTCCATACAAATTGTATAATTATTTTCTCTATGTCTGTAAAGAATGATGTTGGTAATTTAATAGGGATTGCATTGAATTTGTAGATCACTTTGGGTAGTATAGACATTTTAACAATGTTGATTCTTCCGATCCACGAGCATGGTATATTTTTCCATCTATTTGCAAGTTCTGCTATTTCTTTTCTCAGTGTTTCATAGTTTTCCTTATAGAGGTCCTTTACCTCTTTAGTTAGATATATACCTAGATATTTTATTTTCTTTGTTGCTATTTTGAAGGGTATTGAGTCTTTAATTTGGTTTTCCGATTGACTGTTATTGGCATATATAAATGCCTCTGATTTGTGTATATTAATTTTGTAGCCTGAGACTTTGCTGTATTCGTTAATCAATTCCAGGAGTCTCTTGGTTGAATCCTGGGGGTTTTCCAGATATAACATCATATCATCAGCAAAAAGTGAGAGTTTGATCTCTTCCTTCCCTATTTGGACTCCCTTGATTTTGCTCTCTTGCCTGATAGCTCTCGCAAGGACTTCCAATACTATGTTGAAAAGTAATGGAGACAATGGGCAGCCCTGTCTGGTTCCAGTTCTAAGTGGGAGTGCTTTCAGTTTTTCCCCATTCAGTATGATGTTGGCTGTGGGTTTGTCATATATGGCTTGTATCATTTTTAGGTAGGTTCCATCAATGCCTATTTTGTTAAGCGTTTTTATCATAAAAGGGTGTTGAATTTTGTCAAATGCTTTTTCTGCATCTAATGAGAGTATCATATGATTTTTGTTTTTGCTTCTATTTATGTGGTGAATTACATTTATAGATTTACGTATGTTGAACCACCCCTGCATCTCGGGGATGAAGCCCACTTGGTCGTGGTGGATTACTTTTTTGATAAGTACTTGGATTCGATTTGCTAGTATTTTATTGAAAATTTTTGCATCTATATTCATGAGGGAAATTGGTCTGTAGTTCTCTATTTTTGTTGAGTCCTTTCCAGGCTTTGGTATTAATGTTATATTGGCTTGGTAGAACGTGTTGGGGAGAACTCCATCCTTCTCAATATTGGAGAATAGTTTATGTAGGATGGGCACCAGTTCTTCTTTGTATGTATGGTAAAATTCAGGTGTGAACCCATCTGGACCAGGGCTTTTCTTTTTGGGAAGGTTTTTCATTGCTGTTTCGATTTCAGTTCTTGATATTGGTCTGTTCAGGTACTCTATTTCTTCCTGGTTGAGCCTGGGAAGACTATGTGTCTCTAAAAATTTGTCCATTTCCTCCACGTTCTCCAGTTTGTGTGCATAAAGATTTTTGTAGAATTCATAGATGATATCTTGTATCTCTGTAGCATCGGTTGTGATTTCTCCTTTCATGTTCCTAATGGAGGTTATTAGAGATTTTACTTTTGAGCTCTTGGTTAGTCTAGCCAGAGGTGTGTCTATTTTGTTTATCTTTTCAAAGAACCAACTTTTTGTTTTATTAATTTCCCTTATAGTTTCTTTGTTGTCCTTTTCATTTAGTTCTGATTTGATCTTAGTAATTTCTCGCCTTCTGCTGGGTTTGGGATCGTTCTGTTCTTCTTTCTCCAGCTCTTTGAGTCTATTCGTTAGGTTGTCTATTTGCATGTTTTCTGTCTTTTTGATATAGGCATTTATGGATATGAATTTTCCTCTCAGGACTGCTTTAGCTGCATCCCATAGATTTTGATAAGTTGTATCTCCATTGTCATTTAATTCAAAGAAATTTTTGATTTCCATCTTGATTTCTTCTTTTATAGAATAATTATTCAGGAGAAGGTTATTTAGCTTCCATGACTTTGAGTAAGAGTGAGGGTTTCTGTTTGTGATCATTGTTACTTTTATTCCGCTGTGATCTGAGAAGATGCATGGTATAATTTCTATTTTTTTGAATTTTTGAAGACATGATTTATGTCCTAAGACATGGTCAATCTTAGAGAATGTCCTGTGAGCTGATGAGAAGAATGTATATTCTGTGGACTTTGGGTAGAATGTCCTATAGATGTCAGCCATGCCCATTTGTTCTAGCATTCTATTTAGGTCCATTATGTCTTTGTTTATTTTCTGTTTAGAGGATCTGTCCTGTACTGTCAGTGGGGTGTTAAAGTCTCCAGCTATTACAGTATTATTATCTATCATCTGGTTCAGATCTAGTAGGGTTTGCTTTATGAATCTAGGTGCACCTAGGTTGGGTGCATATATATTGAGTATAGTCATGGCTTCTTGTTGAATTGTGCCCTTGACCAGTATGTAGTAGCCATTTTTGTCTTTTATTATTTTTGTTGGTTTGAAAGCTAAGTTATTGGAAATTAAGATTGCCACACCAGCTTTCTTTTCGTTACCGTTTGCTTGAAATACCGATTTCCATCCTTTTACTTTCAGTCTAAATGCATCTTTGCTCGTTAGGTGGGTTTCTTGGAGACAGCAGATACTTGGCTTGTGCTTTTTTATCCATTGGGACAGTCTATGTCACTTGAGCGGGGAATTCAAGCCATTCACATTTATTGAGAAAACTGATAAGTGAGACGGTTTTTTGTTCAGCTTGTTGGGTAGAACTTCATTGCAATGTTTTCTCTCCTGAGCCATTGTGGTATCTGGAATTTGATCTTTAGCTCTTGAGTAGTTTTACATTCGTGGATCTTTCTTGTGCTGGTCCGTGTGTAACTCTCTTTTGAGTACTTCTTGCAGGGCTGGTCTTGTCTTGGTGAATTCCCTCAACCTTTGTTTATCTGAGAATGTCTTGATTTCTCCTTCGTATAGAAAACTTAGCTTAGCTGGGTACAAGATTCTAGGCTGGGCATTATTCTGTTTCAGAAGCGTGAAAATGGGGCCCCAAGCTCTTCTTGCTTGTAAGGTTTCAGCTGAGAAATCTGGCGTAATTCTGATGGGTTTTCCTTTGTAAGTTACCTGTTTCTTTCTCCTTACAGCTTGGAGAAGGGACTCTTTAGTGGATATTTTGGTCAGCCTGATGACTACGTGGCGTGGTGTTTTCCTATTTGCTATGAATCTCCCAGGGGTCCTTTGAGCTTCTTGAATCTGTATGTCTAGAGTATTGGCAAGGCCTGGAAAATTTTCCTCGATTATGTCTTCAAATAGCTTGTCCAACCCTTGCTTATTGTCTTCTTCACCCTCAGGGATGCCAATAACTCTCAAGTTAGGTTTCTTCACATAATCCCACATTTCTTGAAGACTCAGATCATTTCTCTTACTTTTTTGATCTATCTCTGTGACTGACTTATTTAGTTGAAAGGAGTTATCTTCAATTTCTGAAATTCTTTCCTCTGTTTGATCTACCCTGCTTTTGAGACTTTCCACAGTGTTTTGTAGCTCTCTGAGTGAATTCTTCATTTCTAGGAGTTCAGTTTGGTTTTTCTTCAATATTTCAATTTCTTTAGTGAATTTTTCCTCCAAATCCTGAATTTTTTTTGCATTTTCCTTGTGTTGTCTGTCCATTGATTCTTGTATATTATTTAGCTTGTTTATGATTCATAATTGGAATTCTTCCTGTGACATGTTGGTGTTTTGAGTCTGGTTTGTGTCAAATGGTTGAGAGCCGGTATTTCTCTTTGGGGGTGAGCTTTCTGTTTGATTCTTTGTGCTTCCTGTGTTTTTTCGCTGGGCCCTTCCCATCTAGATTAATCGTTGGATCTTTACTTATAGATTTAGTCTGGTTAACAGCACTCTCTGTGCTCTATTCTTAGGCTGTGGAGTAGTCTAGGTATATTGCTTCCTTTGGCAAGAGGGGAAGACTGTTGTGAATTGATTAGAAATTTTTCTATTTCAGTTGGGGGACTGCTTCTGATGGGTCCAATCCTAGAGGATTGGAGTGATCCAAGACTGCTTTGGTGAGTTAGGACACTGTGTTGTAGTCTTTCAGAGGGCAGGCAGGGTCCACACTAGTAGTGGGCCAAAATTCTCTTTGTTTGTTTGTTTCCCTTTGGTTCTTCCTCTATAGGGGTGGTTTCTGTCTCTATCTGCAGGAAAAATACTAGTTGTGGGGAGTGGATGGTGCCCTCGCTCGCTCAGCGCCCCATTTGCCGCAACTCCCACAGGCAAAAGTCTGCCTTGGCCCAATGTCCCCAGGGACCAGGCTCCACACTCTCGCTTCTGGAGAAGTAGTCAATGTTTAGACGTGGGTGGGGACCCTATATAAGGTCTGTGGACCTGGGGAGGGGGCCGTCCAGGGAGCCTCTTGGCACCCTATTGCTCCGCAGTGACTTGGCTGTGGGCCCCAAGATGGCTATTGCGCGCCCGTAGATCGCCGGCGTTGGGAGTGACTACTCAGGTTCCGGTATGTACCAGAGCCAGGGGCCTGGCCCGTTCCCAAGCTCAGCGTGGGTTCCCAGTTAGAAGGCAAAAAGAGAGAAGAAATAAGGAAAAAGAAAAAAGAAAAGAAAAGAAAAGAAAAGAAGTGAAAAGAAAGAACAGAAGGAGAAGAAAAGGAAAGAGAAAAGAAAAGGAGGAGAGAAGAGGAAAAAAAGAAAAAAAAAATAAATAAAAATAAAAAAATAAAAAAATAAATAAAAAAAATAAAAAAAATAAAAAAAAAAAAAAAACAAAGACAAAAACAAAAACTAAACTAACAAATAACACAAAGAGACCTAACCCAGAAACAGCGAAAACACAAACACAAAAGAACAAAAACAGAGCTACACAACACCACAACGCATCACTAAACGAAGGGATACACAATTCTGAAGTATACAGTTGAGCGGCTCAATGATCGTGTTTTTGCGCCTTAGCGCAGCTCCGCCCCTTCACGCCCGCTCCATTGGTTCCGGAGCGGCAACTCAGTGTTTATTTTACGTCTTAGCGCAGCTCCGCCCCTTCACGCCGGCTCCGTTGGTTCCGGAGCGGCAACTCAGTGTTTATTTTAAGTCTTAGCGCAGCTCCGCCCCTTCACGCCGGCTCCGTTGGTTCCGGAGCGGCAACTCAGTGTTTATTTTAAGTCTTAGCGCAGCTCCGCCCCTTCACGCCGAGTGCCGCCGGCGGAGATGGCGCGGGCCCAGAGACCAGCGGGGGGCGCCGGGGAGAGAGAGCTGCTGGGCACCTTATGGCTCCCGAGCGGTTCCGACTTTGCTTTCAAGATGGCGCCCGCAGCGCTCCGGGGTCGGAGGGGGACCGGCTCCCCGGCAGGCAGAGACCAGGGACCGCCGCTGCCGGGGGGTTTGGCGGGCAAAGCCGCCGGGGGCCACCGGCTGAAGAACCACCGACAAAAGTAGCGCAGAGGTACAGCGCAATTCGCTGATCGGGGTTTGATCGTGCCCCTCCCCCCTGGCACAGGTCCGTCCCTTCTCGCTAAGGACTGTCTCAGCCGAGACTTCCCAGGTTCCAAGCTATTCTCCCGAAAAAGCCTCCTGTCTGCAATGCCCTACGTCTCGCTCAGAGATTCTGCTCTGGCTTGCGAGAGGGTCTCCAAGCAATTGGGGGTGGAGGTCAGTGAGGAGCGCAAGCCGCTTTTCCTAAAGACTGCCCCCGCCCCACCTGGGGGCGGGCGCAGCCGCCTGCGCTCCGCTGGCTACTGTCTGTTCCGCGCCTTCCGCAGAGTTCCGCGATCTAAATTTCTGTTCACCTCAGACCTCACTTGCTCTGTTTGTCCCACGCTGATTCTCCGTGGATTCACACCGCTGTTCCTGTGTGGGAGCGGTCCTCTAGCGTTGTGGCAGGTCTGGATCCACGGTTCGTCGCCGGAGCGCAGATCCGAGCAGTCACCGCCACTCCGCCATCTTCCGGAATCACCCTAACGCCTAGATCTAACCCTAAATCTAATCTACCGCCTAATCCTAACCTTCAGCCCTAATGCTAACTCTAACCCAGAACCCTAAACCTACCCGTAACCCTTAACACTAACCCTATCCGTGAACCTTAACCCTGACCCTAATCATTACCCGCACCCAAGCATTTAACCCTGACCCTCCCCTAATACTTAATGATAACCCTAACACTAAACCCTAACCCTAAGCCCAACACTTAACCCTAATCCTATCCCTTAACCCTAACCCTAATGCTAACCCCTAAACGTAACCCTCACCGTGACCAGTAAACCTAACCCTAACCTCTAATACAAACCATAGCACATAACTCTGAACCTAAAACTAACCCTAACCATAACCCTAACCCTAAACCCTAACTCTTAACCTTAACCCTAAGCGTTAACTCTCACGCTAACCTTTAATCATAACCCTAATCCTAATCTTAAACCCTAAACCTAACACTTAACCCTAACCCTGTACCTAACCCTAACCCCTCATCTTAACCCTAACCGTAAACCTCAACCCGAAACCAAAGTGTAACCGTTAAACCTAAGAGTAACCTTTAACCCTAACCCTAATCCCTAACCCTAAGCCCTCACCCTAACACTAAACTTCATCCTTAACCCTAACCATAATCTTAACCCTAAATCTAATTCTCAGACTTCTTGCTTTCTTAGAGTTTAGAAAGCCTGCAATCCTACCATGCCATGCGTGAAAGGAGGCTCTACCACTGTGTCCTGCATGAAACCCACGGGCCCATACCCAGAGTATGATAGAGTGGCTTCCCGGGTACAATCCCAGCCCCCTAAACTCCCCCCGCCCGCCTAATGCAGACAGGGCCGTGCGCTAAGCATAAACAATACCTTTAACAGATAACCCTAACCCTGAACATAACACCCAACCCTGTTCCTATTTCTCCCCTTAACACGTAAACCTCACCGTGCGCCTAACTTTAACCTCTTATCCTAACGTTAATGCATAACCCATTTCCTGAGAACAACCCCTATCCCATAATTCTAACCCTATCTCCTAGTCATCACTGTGACACCTAATCGCTAACCCTAATTCTAAACCGCTAACCCTAACCGTAACCCTACCTACAACCCTAACACTGACAGTAACCCTTACTTCTAACCCCAACGCTATGTCTAACAAAAACCCTAACCCTTGACCCTAACCCTTCACCCTAACCCCTAAGCCTTACCCTAACCCTTAACCCTAATCCTAATCCTAACCATTAAACCTAACCCTAGCTCTTAAAGCTAACCCTAAACCTTACCCTCACGGCTAGACCTAACCCTGACACTAACCTAACACTTAACCCTAACCAGAACCCCTAAAGCTAACCCTGAACCCTATCCCTAACCCTAGCAGTAAACTTTAACCCTAAACCTAAGCCCAACCCGTAACCCTAATCCTATCCTTTTACCCTAAAACTAACCCCTAAACCTAACCCCTATACCTCACCCTAACTCTAACCCCAATCCTAATTCTAACCATACCCCTTCATAAAACACTAACTCCTAACCGCTAACCCTAACACTAACCAAAAACCCTAATCACTAATCCCTAACCCTAACGCTTAACCTTTACCCTAACCGTTAACCCTCACCCTAAATCTTAACACTGACCCTAACCTTAACCTTTAACTCTAAGCCTAACCCTTAACCCTACAGTAAGGAAGACCCTTAATGCTAATGGGATCCCTTATCCCTAACCCTAACACTACAGCTAAAAATAACCCTAACCTTGGATCCTTAAACCTAACCCCTAACACTTACTGTAACCGCAAACCCTAACCCTATTCCTAAGCATTAAACCTAATCCTATCTCTTAACCCTAACGCTAGCCCTTACCCTAACGCCTAGATCTAACCCTAAATCTAACCTACCGCCTAATCCTAACCTTAAGCCCTAATGCTAACACTATCCCTGAACCCTAAACCTACCCGAAACCCTTAACACTAACCCTATCCTTGAACCTTAACCCTGACCCTAACCATTACCCGCACCCAAGCTTTTAACCCTGACCCTAACCCTAATCCTTAATGATAGCCCTAACACTAAACCCCCACCCTAAGCAAAACACTTAACCCTAATCCTATCCCTGAACCCTAACCCTAACCCGAACACTAATGCTAACCCCTAAACGTAACCCTAACCGTCACCAGTGAACCTAACCCTAACCTCTAAGACAAACCATAGCACATAACTCTAACCCTAAAACTAACCCTAACCCTAACCCTAACCCTAAACCCTAACTCTTAACCTTAACCCTAAGCGTTAACTCTCACGCTAACCTTTAATCCTAACCCTAATCCTAATCTTCAACCCTAAACCTAACACTTAACCCTAACCCTGTACCAAACCCTAACCCCTCATCTTAACCCTAACCGTAAACCTCAACCCTAAACCAAAGTGTAACCGTTAAAACTAAGAGTAACCTTTATCCATAACCCTAATCCCTAACCCTAAGCCCTCACCCTAACACTAAACTTCATCCTTAACCCTAACCATAATCCTACCCCTAAATCTAATTCTCAGACTTCTTGCTTTCCTCGAGTTTAGAAAACCTGCAATCCTCTCATGCCATGCGTGAAAGGAGGCTCTACCACTGTGTCCTGCATGAAACCCTAGGGCCCATACACAGCGTATGACAGAGTGGGTTCCCGGGTACAATCCCAGCCCCCTAAAATCCCCCCGCCCGCCTAATGCAGACAGGGCCCGTGCGCTAAGCATAAACAGTACCTTTAACAGATAACCCTAACCCTGAACATAACACCCAACCTTGTTCCTATTTCTCCCCTTAACACGTAAACCTCACCGTGCGCCTAACTTTAACCTCTTATCCTAACATTAATGCATAACCCATTTCCTGAGAACAACCCCTATCCCATAATTCTAGGCCTATCTCCTAGTCATCACTGTGACACCTAATCCCTAACCCTAATTCTAAACCGCTAACCCTAACCGTAACCCTACCTACAACCCTGACACTGACAGTAACCCTTACTTCTAAACCCAACGCTATGCCTAACAAAAACCCGAACCATTGACCCTAACCCTTCACCTTAACCCCTAAGCCTTAACCTAACCCTTAACCCTAATCCTAATACTAAACATTAAACCAAACCCTAGCTCTTAAAGCTAACCCTAAACCTTACCCTCACGACTAGACCTAACCCTGACACTAACCTAACACCTAACCCTAACCAGAACCCCTAAAGCTAACCCTGAACCCTATCCCTAACCCTAGCATTAAACCTTAACCCTAAACCTAAGACCAACCCGTAACCCTAATCCTATCCTTTTACCCTAAAACTAACCCCTAAACCTAACCCCTATACCTCACCCTAACTCTAACCCCAATCCTAATTCTAACCATACCCCTTCATAAAACACTGACTCCTAACCGCTAACCCTAAGACTAACCAAAAACCCTAATCACTAATCCCTAACCCTAACGCTTAACCTTTACCATAACCGTTAACCCTCACCGTAAATCATAACACTGACCCTAACATTAATCTTTAACTCTAAGCCTAACCCTTAACCCTACAGGAAGGAAGACCCTTAATGCTAATGGGATCCCTTATCCCTAACCCTAACACTACAGCTAAAAATAACCCTAACCTTGGATCCTTAAACCTAACCCCTAACACTTACTTTAACCCCAAACCCTAACCCTAATCCTAAGCATTAAACCTAACCCTATCTCTTAACCCTAACTCTGGGCCTTACACTAATGCCTAGATCTAACCCTAAATCTAACCTACCGCCAAATCCTAACCTTAAGCCCTAATGCTAACTCTAACCCTGAACCCTAAACCTACCCGTAACCCTTAACACTAACCCTATCCGTCAACCTTAACCCTGACCCTAACCATTACCCGCACCCAAGCATTTAACCCTGACCCTACCCCTAGTCCATAATGCTAACCCTAACACTAAACCCTAACCCTAAGCCCAACACTTAACCCTAATCCTATCCCTTAACCCTAAACCTAATGCTAACCCCTTAACGTAACCCTAACCGTGACCAGTAAACCTAACCCTAACCTCTAACACAAACCATAGCACATAGCTCTAACCCTAAAACGAACCGTAACCCTAACCCTAACCCTAAACCCTAACTCTTAACCTTATCCCTAAGCGTTCACTCTCACGCTAACCTTTAATCCTAACCCCAAAACCTAATCTTCAGCCCTAAACCTAACACTTAACCCTAACCCTGTACCTAAACCTATCCCCTCATCTTAACCCTAACCGTAAACCTCAACCCTAAACCAAAGTGTAACCGTTAAACCTAAGAGTAACCTTTAACCCTAACCCTAATCCCTAAACCTAAGGCCTCACCCTAACACGAAACTTCATCCTTAACCCTAACCATAATCCTAACCCTAAATCTAATTCTCAGACTTCTTGCTTTCTTAGAGTTTAGAAAGCCTGCAATCCTCCCATGCCATGCGTGAAAGGAGGCTCTACCACTGTGTCCTGCATGAAACCCACGGGCCCATACCCAGAGTATGATAGAGTGGGTTCCCGGGTACAATCCCAGCCTCCTAAACTCCCCCCGCCCGCCTAATGCAGACAGGGCCCGTGCCTTAAGCATAAACAATACCTTTAACAGATAACCCTAACCCTGAACATAACACCCAACCCTGTTCCTATTTCTCCCCTTAACACGTAAACCTCGCCGTGCGCCTAACTTTAACCTCTTATCCTAACGTTAATGCATAACCCATTTCCTGAGAAAAACCCCTATCCCATAATTCTAACCCTATCTCCTAGTCATCACTGTGACACCTAATCCCTAACCCTAATTCTAAACCGCTAACCCTAACCGTAACCCTACCTACAACCCTAACACTGACAGTAACCCTTACTTCTAACCCCAACGCTATGCCTAACAAAAACCCTAACCCTTGACCCTAACCCTTCACCCTAACCCCTAAGCCTTACCCTAACCCTTAACCCTAATCCTAATCCTAACCATAAAACCTAACCCTAGCTCTTAAAGCTAACCCTAAACCTTACCCTCACGACTAGACCTAACCCTGACACTAACCTAACACTTAACCCTAACGAGAACCCCTAAAGCTAACCCTGAACCCTATCCCTAACCCTAGCAGTAAACTTTAACCCTAAACCTAAGCCCAACCTGTAACCCTAATCCTATCCTTTTACCCTAAAACTAACCCCTAAACCTAACCCCTATACCTCACCCTAACTCTAACCCCAATCCTAATTCTAACCATACCCCTTCATAAAACACTAACTCCTAACCGCTAACCCTAACACTAACCAAAAACCCTAATCACTAATCCCTAACCCTAACACTTAACCTTTACCCTAACCGTTAACCCTCACCCTAAATCTTAACACTGACCCTAACCTTAACCTTTAACTCTAAGCCTAACCCTTAACCCTACAGTAAGGAAGACCCTTAATGCTAATGGGATCCCTTATCCCTAACCCTAACACTACAGCTAAAAATAACACTAACCTTGGATCCTTAAACCTAACCCCTAACACTTACTTTAACCCCAAACCCTAACCCTAATCCTAAGCATTAAACCTAAACCTATCTCTTAACCCTAACGCTAGCCCTTACCCTAACGCGTAGATCTAACCCTAAATCTAACCTACCGCCTAATCCTAACCTTAAGCCCTAATGCTAACTCTAACCCAGAACCCTAAACCTACCCGTAACCCTTAACACTATCCCTATCCGTTAACCTTAACCCTGACCTTAACCATTACCCGCACCAAAGCATTTAAACCTGACCCTAACAATAATCCTTAATGATAACCCTAACACTAAACCCTAACCCTAAGCCCAACACTTAACCCTAATCCTATCCCTTAACCCTAACCCTAACCCTAATGCTAACCCCTAAACGTAACCCTAACCGTCACCAGTAAACCTAACCCTAACCTCTAAGACAAACCATAGCACATAACTCTAACCCTAAAACTAACCCTAACCCTAACCCTAACCCTAAACCCTAACTCTTAACCTTAACCCTAAGCGTTAACTCTCACGCTAACCTTTAATCCTAACCCTAATCCTAATCTTCAACCCTAAACCTAACACTTAACCCTAACCCTGTACCAAACCCTAACCCCTCATCTTAACCCTAACCGTAAACCTCAACCCTAAAACAAAGTGTAACCGTTAAACCTAAGAG
>NW_027182931.1:15000-25000 GCF_041146395.1 Eulemur rufifrons
AACCTTAACCTTTAACTCTAAGCCTAACCCTTAACCCTACAGTAAGGAAGACCCTTAATGCTAATGGGATCCCTTATCCCTAACCCTGACACTACAGCTAAAAATAACCCTAACCTTCGATCCTTAAACCTAACCCCTAACACTTACTTTAACCCCAAACCCTAACCCTAATCCTAAGCATTAAATCTAACCCTATCTCTTAACCCTAACGCTAGCCCTTACCCTAACGCCTAGATCTAACCCTAAATCTAACCTACCGCCTAATCCTAACCTTAAGCCCTAATGCTAACACTAACCCTGAACCCTAAACCTACCCGTAACCCTTAACACTAACCCTATCTGTGAACCTTAACCCTGACCCTAACCATTACCCGCACCCAAGCATTTAACCCTGACCCTAACCCTAATCCTTAATGCTAACCCTAACACTAAACCCTAATCCTAAGCCCAACACTTATCCCTAAACCTACCCCTTAACCCTAACCCTAACCCTAATGCTACCCCCTAAACGTAACCCTAACCGTGACCAGTAAACCTAACCCTAACCTCTAACACAAACCATAGCACATAACTCTAACCCTAAAACTAACCCTAACCCTAAACCTAACCCTAAACCCTAACTCTTAACCTTAACCCTAAGCGTTAACTCTCACGCTAACCTTTAATCCTAACCCTAATCCTAATCTTCAACCCTAAACCTAACACTTAACCCTAACCCTGTACCAAACCCTAACCACTCATCTTAACCCTAACCGTAAACCTCAACCCTAAACCAAGGTGTAACCGTTAAATCTAAGAGTAAGCTTTAACCCTAACGCTAATCCCTAACCCTAAGCCCTCACCCGAACACTAAACTTCATCCTTAACCCTAACCAGAATCCTAACCCTAAATCTAATTCTCAGACTTCTTGCTTTCTTAGAGTTTAGAAAGCCTGCAATCCTCCCATGCCATGCGTGAAAGGAGGCTCTACCACTGTGTCCTGCATGAAACCCACGGGCCCATACCCAGAGTATGATAGAGTGGGTTCCCGGGTACAATCCCAGCCCCCTAAACTCCCCCCGCCCGCCTAAAGCAGACTGGGCCCGTGCGCTAAGCATAAACAATACCTTTAACAGATAACCCTAACCCTGAACATAACACCCAACCCTGTTCCTATTTCTCCCCTTAACACGTAAACCTCACCCTGCGCCTAACTTTAACCTCTTATCCTAACGTTAACGCATAACCCATTTCCTGAGAACAACCCCTATCCCATAATTCTAACCCTATCTCCTAGTCATCACTGTGACACCTAATCCCTGACCCTAATTCTAAACCGCTAACCCTAACCGTAACCCTACCTACAACCCTAACACTGACAGTAACCCTTACTTCTAACCCCAACGCTATGCCTAACAAAAACCCTAACCCTTGACCCTAACCCTTCACCCTAACCCCTAAGACTTACCCTAACCCTTAACCCTAATCCTAATCCTAACCATTAAACCTAACCCTAGCTCTTAAAGCTAACCCTAAACCTTACCCTCACGACTAGACCTAACCCTGACACTAACCTAACACCTAACCCTAACCAGAACCCCTAAAGCTAACCCTGAACCCTATCCCTAACCCTAGCAGTAAACTTTAACCCTAAACCTCAGCCCAACCCGTAACCCTAATCCTATCCTTTTACCCTAAAACTAACCCCTAAACCTAACCCCTATACCTCACCCTAACTCTAACCCCAATCCTAATTCTAACCATACCCCTTCCTAAAACACTAACTCCTAACCGCTAACCCTAACACTAACCAAAAACCCTAATCACTAATCCCTAACCCTAACGCTTAACCTTTACCCTAACCGTTAACCCTCACCCTAAATCTTAACACTGACCCTAATCTTAACCTTTAACTCTAAGCCCAACCCTTAACCCTACAGTAAGGAAGACCCTTAATGCTAATGGGATCCCTTATCCCTAACCCTAACACTACAGCTAAAAATAACCCTAACATTGGATCCTTAAACCTAACCCCTAACACTTACTTTAACACCAAACCCTAACCCTAATCCTAAGCATTAAACCTAAACCTATCTTTTAACCCTAACGCTAGCCCTTACCCTAACGCCTAGATCCAACCCTAAATCTAACCTACCGCCTAATCCTAACCTTAAGCACTAATGCTAACACTAACCCTGAACCCTAAACCTACCCGTAACCCTTAACACTAACCCTGTCCGTGAACCTTAACTCTGACCCTAACCATTACCCGCACCCAAGCATTTAACCCTGACCCTAACCCTAATCCTTAATGCTAACCCTAACACTAAACCCTAACCCTAAGCCCAACACTTAACCCTAATCCTATCCCTTAACCCTAACCCTAACCCTAATGCTACCCCCTGAACGTAACCCTAACCGTGACCAGTAAACCTAACCCTAACCTCTAACACAAACCATACCACATAACTCTAACCCTAAAACTAACCCTAACCCTAACCCTAAACCCTAACACTTAACCTTAACCCTAGGCGTTAACTCTCACGCTAACCTTTAATCCTAACCCTAATCCTAATCTTCAACCCTAAACCTAACACTTAACCCTAACCCTGTACCAAACCCTAACCCCTCATCTTAACCCTAACCGTAAACCTGAACCCTAAACCAAAGTGTAACCGTTATACCTTAGAGTAACCTTTAACCCTAACCCTATTCCCTAACCCTAAGCCCTCACCCTAACACTAAACTTCATCCTTAACCCTAACCAGAATCCTAACCCTAAATCTCATTCTCAGACTTCTTGCTCTCTTAGAGTTTAGAAAGCCTGCAATCCTCCCATGCCATGCGTGAAAGGAGGCTCTACCACTGTGTCCTGCATGAAACCCACGGGCCCATACCCAGAGTATGATAGAGTGGGTTCCCGGGTACAATCCCAGCCCCCTAAACTCCCTCCGTCCGCCTAATGCAGACAGGGCCCGTGCGCTAAGCATAAACAATACCTTTAACTGATAACCCTAACCCTGAACATAACACCCAACCCTGTTCCTATTTCTCCCCTTAACACGTAAACCTCACCGTGCACCTAACTTTAACCTCTTATCCTAACGTTAATGCATAACCCATTTCCTGAGAACAACCCCTATCCCATAATTCTAACCCTATCTCCTAGTCATCACTGTGACACCTAATCCCTAACCCTAATTCTAAACCGCTAACCCTAACCGTAACCCTACCTACAACCCTAACACTGACAGTAACCCTTACTTCTAAACCCAACGCTATGCCTAACAAAAACCCTAACCCTTGACCCTAACCCTTCACCCTAACCCCTAACCCTTACCCTAACCCTTAACCCTAATCCTAATCCTAACCATTAAACCTAACCCTAGCTCTTAAAGCTAACCCTAAACCTTACCCTCACGACTAGACCTAACCCTGACACTAACCTAACACCTAACCCTAACCAGAACCCCTAAAGCTAACCCTGAACCCTATCCCTAACCCTAGCAGTAAACTTTAAGCCTAAACCTAAGCCCAACCCGTAACCCTAATCCTATCCTTTTACCCTAAAACTAACCCCTAAACCTAACCCCTATACCTCACCCTAACTCTAACCCCAATCCTAATTCTAACCATACCCCTTCATAAAACACTAACTCCTAACCGCTAACCCTAACACTAACCAAAAACCCTAATCACTAATCCCTAACCCTAACGCTTAACCTTTACCCTAACCATTAACCCTCACCCTAAACCTTAACACTGACCCTAACCTTTACCTTTAACTCTAAGCCTAACCCTTAACCCTACAGTAAGGAAGACCCTTAATGCTAATGGGATCCCTTATCCCTAACCCTAACACTACTGCTAAAAGTAACCCTAACCTTGGATCCTTAAACCTAACCCCTAACACTTACTTTAACCCCAAACCCTATCCCTAATCCTAAGCATTAAACCTAACCCTATCTCTTAACCCTAACGCTAGCCCTTACCCTAACGCCTAGATCTAACCCTAAATCTAACCTACCGCCTAATACTAACCTTAAGCACTAATGCTAACACTAACCCTGAACCCTCAACCTACCCGTAACCCTTAACACTAACCCTATCCGTGAACCTTAATCCTGACCCTAAACATTACGCGCACCCAAGCATTTAACCCTGACCCTAACCCTAATCCTTAATGCTAACCCTAACACTAAACCCCTACCCTAAGCCCAACATTTATCCCTAATACTATCCCTTAACCCTAACCCTAACCCTAATGCTACCCCCTAAACGTAACCCTAACCGTGACCAGTAAACCTAACCCTAACCTCTAACACAAACCATAGCACATAACTCTAACCCTAAAACTAACCCTAACCCTTAATCTAACTCTTAACCTTAACCCTAAGCGTTAACTCTCACGCTAACCTTTAATCCTAACCCTAATCCTAATCTTCAACCCTAAACCTAACACTTAACCCTAACCCTGTACCAAACCCTAACCCCTCATCTTAACCCTAACCGTAAAGCTCAACCCTAAACCAAAGCGTAACCGTTAAATCTAAGAGTAAGCTTTAACCCTAACGCCAATCCCTAAGCCTAAGCCCTCACCCGAACACTAAACTTCATCCTTAACCCTAACCAGAATCCTAACCCTAAATCTAATTCTCAGACTTCTTGCTTTCTTGGGGTTTAGAAAGCCTGCAATCCTCCCATGCCATGCGTGAAAGGAGGCTCTACCACTGTGTCCTGCATGAAACCCACGGGCCCATACCCAGAGTATGATAGAGTGGGTTTCCGGGTACAATCCCAGCCCCCTAAACTCCCCCCGCCCGCCTAATGCAGACAGGGCCCGTGCGCTAAGCATAAACAATACCTTTAACAGATAACCCTAACCCTGAACATAACACCCAACCCTGTTCCTATTTCTCCCCTTAACACGTAAACCTCACCGTGCGCCTAACTTTAACCTCTTATCCTAACGTAAATGCATAACCCATTTCCTGAGAACAACCCCTATCCCATAATTCTAACCCTATCTCCTAGTCATCACTGTGACACCTAATCCCTAACCCTAATTCTAAACCGCTAACCCTAACCGTAACCCTACCTACAACCCTAACACTGACAGTAACCCTTACTTCTAACCCCAACGCTATGCCTAACAAAAACCCTAACCCTTGACCCTAACCCTTCACCCTAACCCCTAAGCCTTAGCCTAACCCTTAACCCTAATCCTAATCCTAACCATTAAACCTAACCCTAGCTCTTAAAGCTAACCCTAAACCTTACCCTCACGACTAGACCTAACCCTGACACTAACCTAACACCTAACCCTAACCAGAACCCCTAAAGCTAACCCTGAACCCTATCCCTAACCCTAGCAGTAAACTTTAACCCTAAACCTAAGCCCAACCCGTAACCCTAATCCTATCCTTTTACCCTAAAACTAACCCCTAAACCTAACCCCTATACCTCACCCTAACTCTAACCCCAATCCTAATTCTAACCATACCCCTTCCTAAAACACTAACTCCTAACCGCTAACCCTAACACTAACCAAAAACCCTAATCACTAATCCCTAACCCTAACGCTTAACCTTTACTCTAACCGTTAACCCTCACCCTAAACCTTAACAGTGACCCTAACCTTAACCTTTAACTCTAAGCCTAACCCTTAACCCTACAGTAAGGAAGACCCTTAATGCTAATGGGATCCCTTATCCCTAACCCTAACACTACAACTAAAAATAACCCTAACCTTGGATCCTTAAACCTAACCCCTAACACTTACTTTAACCCCAAACCCTAACCCTAATCCTAAGCATTAAACCTAACCCTATCTCTTAACCCTAACGCTAGCCCTTACCCTAACGCCTAGATCTAACCCTAAATCTAACCTACCGCCTAATCCTAACCTTAAGCCCTAATGCTAACACTAACCCTGAACCCTAAACCTACCCGTAACCCTTAACACTAACCCTATCCGTGAACCTTAATCCTGACCCTAACCATTACCCGCACCCAAGCATTTAACCCTGACCCTAACCCTAATCCTTAATGCTAACCCTAACACTAAACCCTAACCCTAAGCCCAACACTTATCCCTAATCCTATCCCTTAACCCTAACCCTAACCCTAATGCTACCCCCTAAACGTAACCCTAACCGTGACCAGTAAACCTAACCCTAACCTCTAACACGAACCATAGCACATAACTCTAACCCTAAAACTAACCCGAACCCTAACCCTAACCCTAAACCCTAACTCTTAACCTTAACCCTAAGCGTTAACTCTAACGCTAACCTTTAATCCTAACGCTAATCCTAATCTTCAACCCTAAACCTAACACTTAACCCTAAGCCTGTACCAAACCCTAACCCCTCATCTTAACCCTAACCGTAAACCTGAACCCTAAACCAGAGAGTAACCGTTATACCTAAGAGTAAGCTTTAACCCTAACCCTAATCCCTAACCCTAAGCCCTCACCCTAACACTAAACTTCATCCTTAACCCTAACCAGAATCCTAACCCTAAATCTAATTCTCAGACTTCTTGCTTTCTTAGAGTTTAGAAAGCCTGCAATCCTCCCATGCCATGCGTGAAAGGAGGCTCTACCACTGTGTCCTGCATGAAACCCATGGGCCCACACCCAGAGTATGATAGAGTGGGTTCCCGGGTACAATCCCAGCCCCCTAAACTCCCCCGGCCCACCTACTGCAGACAGGGCCCAGGCGCTAAGCATAAACAATACCTTTAACAGATAACCCTAACCCCGAACATAACACTCAACCCTGGTCCTATTTCTCCCCTTAACACATAAACCTCACCGTGCGCCTACCTTTAACCTCTTATCCTAACGTTAATGCATAACCCATTTCCTGAGAACAACCCCTATCCCATAATTCTAACCCTATATCCTAGTCATCACTGTGACACCTAATCCCTAACCCTAATTCTAAACCGCTAACCCTAACCGTAACCCTACCTACAACCCTAACACTAACAGTAACCCTTACTTCTAACCCGAACGCTATGCCTAACAAAAACCATAACCCTTGACCCTAACCCTTCACCCTAACCCCTAAGCCTTACCCTAACCCTTAACCCGAATCCTAATCCTAACCATTAAACCTAACCCTAGCTCTTAAAGCTAACCCTAAACCTTACCCTCACGACTAGACCTAACCCTGACACTAACCTATCACCTAACACTAACCAGAACCCCTAAAGCTAACCCTGAACCCTATCCCTAACCCTAGCAGTAAACTTTAACTCTAAACCTAAGCTCAACCCGTAACCCTAATCCTATCCTTTTACCCTAAAACTAACCCCTAAACCTAACCCCTATACCTCACCCTAACTCTAACCCCAATCCTAATTCTAACCATACCCCTTCATAAAACACTAACTCCTAACCGCTAACCCTAACACTAACCAAAAACCCTAATCACTAATCCCTCACCCTAACGCTTAACCTTTACTCTAACCGTTAACCCTCACCTTAAATCTTAACACTGACCCTAACCTTAACCTTTAACTCTAAGCCTAACCCTTAACCCTACAGTAAGGAAAACCCTTAATGCTGATGGGATCCCTTATCCCTAACCCTAACACTACAGCTAAAAGTAACTCTAACCTTTGATCCTTAAACCTAACCCCTAACACTTACTTTAACCCCAAACCCTAACCCTAATCCTAAGCATTAAACCTAACCCTATCTCTTAACCCTAACGCTAGCCCTTACCCTAACGCCTAGATCTTACCCTAAATCTAACCTACCGCCTAATCCTAACCTTAAGGCCTAATGCTAACACTAACCCTGAACCCTAAACCTACCTGTAACCCTTAACACTAACCCTATCCGTGAACCTTAACCCTGACCCTAACCATTACCCGCACCCAAGCATTTAACCCTGACCCTAACCCTAATCCTCAATGCTAACCCTAACACTAAACCCTAACCCTAAGCCCAACACTTATCCTTAATCCTATCCCTTAACCCTAACCCTAACCCTAATGCTACCCCCTAAACGTAACCCTAACCGTGACCAGTAAACCTAACCCTAATCTCTAACAGAAACCATAGCACATAACTCTAACCCTAAAACTAACCCTAACCCTAACCCTAACCCTAAACCCTAACTCTTAACCTTAACCCTAAGCCTTAACTCTCACCCTAACCTTTAATCCTAACCCTAATCCTAATCTTCAACCCTAAACCTAACACTTAACCCTAACCCTGTACCAAACCCTAACCCCTCATCTTAACCCTAACCGTAAACCTCAACCCTAAACCAAAGTGTAACCGTTAAAACTAAGAGTAACCTTTAACCCTAACGCTAATCCCTAACCCTAAGCGCTCACCCGAACACTAAACTTCATCCTTAACCCTAACCATAATCCTAACCCTAAATCTAATTCTCAGACTTCTTGCTTTCTGAGAGTTTAGAAAGCCTGCAATCCTCCCATGCCATGCGTGAAAGGAGGCTTTACCACTGTGTCCTGCATGAAACCCACGGGCCCATACCCAGAGTATGATAGAGTGGGTTCCCGGGTACAACCCCAGCCCCCTAAACTCCCCCCGCCCGCCTAATGCAGACAGGGCCCGTGTGCTAAGCATAAACAATACCTTTAACAGATAACCCTAACCCTGAACATAACACCCAACCCTGTTCCTATTTCTCCCCTTAACACGTAAACCTCACCCTGCGCCTAACTTTATCCTCTTATGCTAACGTTAATGCATAACCCATTTCCTGAGAACAACCCCTATCTCATAATTCTAACCCTATCTCCTAGTCATCACTGTGACACCTAATCCCTAACCCTAATTCTAAACCGCTAACCCTAACCGTAACCCTACCTACAACCCTGACACTGACAGTAACCCTTACTTCTAACCCCAACGCTATGCCTAACAAAAACCCTAACCCTTGACCCTAACCCTTCACCCTAACCCCTAAACCTTACCCTAACCCTTAACCCTAATCCTAATCCTAACCATTAAACCTAACCCTAGCTCTTAAAGCTAACCCTAAACCTTACCCTCATGAGTAGACCTAATTCTGACACTAACCTAACCCCTAACCCTAACCAGAACCCCTACAGCTAACCCTGAACCCTATCCCTAACCCTAGCAGTAAATTTAACCCTAAACCTAAGCCCAACCTGTAACCCTAATCCTATCCTTTTACCCTAAAACTAACCCCTAAACCTAACCCCTACACCTCACCCTAACTCTAACCCCAATCCTAATTCTAACCATACCCCTTCATAAAACACTAACTCCTAACCGCTAACCTTAACACTAACCAAAAACCCTAATCACTAATCCCTAACCCTAATGCTTAACCTTTACCCTAACCGTTAACTCTAAAACTAAATCTTAACACTGACCCTAACCTTAAACTTTAACTCTAAGCCTAACCCTTAACCCTACAGTAAGGAAGACCCTTAATGCTAATGGGATCCCTTATCCCTAACCCTAACACTACAGCTAAAAATAACCCTAACCTTTGATCCTTAAACCTAACCCCTAACACTTACTTTAACCCCAAACCCTAACCCTAATCCTAAGCATTAAACCTAACCCTATCTCTTAACCCTAACGCTAGCCCTTACCCTAACGCCTAGATCTAACCCTGAATCTAACCTACCGCCTAATCCTAACCTTAAGCCCTAAAGCTAACTCTTACCCTGAAACCTAAATCTACCCATAACCCTTAACACTAACCCTATCCGTGAACCTTAACCCTGACCCTAACCATTACTCGCACCCAAGCATTTAAACCTGACTCTAACCCTAATCCTTAATGATAACCCTAAAACTAAACCCTAACCCTAAGCACAACACTTAACACTAATCCTATCCCTTAACCATAAACTTAACCCTAATGTTAACCCCTAAACGTAACCGTAACCGTGCCCAGTAAACCTAACCCTGACCTCTAACACAAACCATAGCACATAACCCTAAGCCTAACCCTAACCCAAACCCTAACCCTAACCCTAACCCCCTAACCATAACCC
>NW_027182931.1:27500-30000 GCF_041146395.1 Eulemur rufifrons
AACCGAAACCCTAACCCTCACCCTAACCCTAACCCCTAACCCTAACCCTAACCCCTAACCCTAACCCTAACCCCAAACCCTAACACTAACCCTACCCTAACCCTAACCCTAACCCCAACCCGAACCCCTAACCGTAACCCCTAATCCTAACCCCTAACCCTAACCCTAACCCCTAACCCTAACCCTAACCCCTAACCCTAACCCTAACCCCTAACCCTAACCCCGAACCCGAACCCGAACCGGAACCCTAACCCTAACCCTAACCCCTAACCCGAACCCCTAACCCTACCCCCTAACCCTAACCCCTAACCCTAACCCCTAACCCTAACCCTAACCCCTAACCCAAGCCCTATCCCTAACCCTAACCCCTACCCTAACACTAACCCTAAACCCTAACCCTAACCCTACCCTAACCCTAACCCTAACCCTAACCAAACCCTACCCTAACCCTAACCCTAACCTCTAACCCTAACACTAACCCCTAACCCTAACCCTAATCCCTAACCCTAACCCCTGACCCCTACCCTAACCCTAACCCTAACGCTACCCTAACCCTAACCCTAACCCCTAACCCTAACCCAACCCTAACCCTAACCCTAACCCCAACCCCTAACCCTAACCCTAACCCCTAACCCTAACCCCTACCCCTAACCCTAACCCCTAACCCTAAATCCTGACCCTGACCCTGACCCTGACCCTAACCCTAACCCCTGACCCTGACCCTAACCCTAACCCCTGACCCTGACCCTGACTAAAACCCTAACCCTAACCCCCTATCCCAAACCCTAACCCCTAACCCTAACCCTAAACCCTAACCCTAACGCTAACCCTACCCAAACCTACCCCTACCACTAACCCTAACCCTAACCCTAACCGGTAACCCTAACCCTAACCCCAACCCCAACCCTAACCCTGACCCGTAACCCTAACCACTAACCCTAACCCTAACCCCTAACCCTAACCCCTAACTCTAACCCCTAACCCTAACCCTAACCCCTCACCCTAACCCTAACCCAACACTAACCCTAACCCTAGCCCTAACCCTAACACTAACCGTAACACCTAACCATAAACCTAACCCTAACCCAACCCCTAACTCTAACCCATAAACCTAACCCTAACCCCAACCCCAGCCCCAACCCCTAACCGTAACGCTAACCCCTAACCCTAACGCTAACCACTAACACTAACCGCAACCTTAAACCCTAACCCTAACCCCTACCCCTAACCCTAAACCCTAACCCTAAATCCTGACCCTGACCCTGACCCTGACCCTAACCCTAACCCCTGACCCTGACCCTAACCCAAACCCCTGACCCTGACCCTGACCAAAACCCTAACCCTAACCCCCTATCCCAAACCCTAACCCTAACCCTAATCCCTAACCCTAACCCTAACCCCTAAACCTAACCCTAAACCCTACCCTAATCCTAAACCTAACCCAACCCTAACCCTAACCCAAACCCTAACCCTAAGCCTACTCTAACCCTAACCCTAACCCCTACCCCTAACCCTAACCCCTAACCCTAACCCTAACCCCTTACCCTAACCCTAACCCAAACCCTATCCCTAACCCTAACCCCTAACCCTAACCCTAACCCCTAACGATAACCCTAACCCCTAACCCTACCCCTACCCCTAACCCAACCATAACCCTAACCCCAACCCTAACCCTAACCCTAACCCCTAACCCTAACTCATAACACTAACCCTAACCCTAACCCCTAACCCTAACCCCTAAACCTAACCCTAACTCTAAACCCTTACGCTAACCCCTAACCCTAACCCTAACACCTAACCCTAACCCCTAACCCTAATCCCTAACCCTAACCCCTAACCTCTACCCTAACCCTAACCCTAACCCTAACCCCTAACCCTAACCCCTAACCCTAACCCTAATCCCTAACCCTAGCCCTAGCCCTAACCCCTAACCCTAACCCTAACCCCAAACCCTAACCCTAACACTAACCCCTAACCCTAACCCCTAACACTAACCCTAACCCCTAACCCTAACCCCGAACCCGAACCCGAACCCGAAACCTAAACCTAACCCTAATCCTATCCCCTAACGCTAACCCCTAAACCCTAACCCTAACCCCTAACCCTAACACCTAAACCTAACCCCTAACCCTAAACCTAACCCTACCCTTACCCCTAACCCTAATCCCTAACCTTAACCCTAACCTCTAACCCTAAATCCTAACCCTAACCCTATCCCCTAACCCTAACCCTAACCCCTAACCCAAACCCTAACCTCTAACCCTAACCCTAACCCGAACCCCTAACCCTAACCCTACCCTAACCCTAACCCTAACCCCAACACCAACCCCTAACCCTAACCTCTAATCCTAACCCCTAACCCTAACCCTAACACCTAACCGTAACACTAACCCCTAACCCTAACCCTAACCCCAACGCCAACCCTAAACCCTAAACACAACCCTAACCCTAACCCCAACCCCAACCCCAACCCTAACCCCTAACCCTAACCCTAATCCCT
>NW_027182931.1:70000-72500 GCF_041146395.1 Eulemur rufifrons
ACTCCCAACCCTGTTCCTATTTCTCCCCTTAACACGTAAACCTCACCGTGCGCCTAACTTTAACCTCTTATCCTAACGTTCATGCATAACCCATTTCCTGAGAACAACCCCTATCCCATAATTCTAACCCTATCTCCTAGTCATCACTGTGACACCTAATCCCTAACCCTAATTCTAAACCGCTAACCCTAACCGTAACCCTACCTACAACCCTAACACTGACAGTAACCCTTACTTCTAACCCCAACGCTATGCCTAACAAAAACCCTAACCCTTGACCCTAACCGTTCACCCTAACCCCTAAGCCTTACCCTAAACCTTAACCCTAATCCTAATCCTAACCATTAAACCTAACCCTAGCTCTTAAAGCTAACCCTAAACCTTACCCTCACGACTAGACCTAACCCTGACACTAACCTAACACCTAACCCTAACCAGAACCCCTAAAGCTAACCCTGAACCCTATCCCTAACCCTAGCAGTAAACTTTAACCCTAAACCTAAGCCCAACCCGTAACCCTAATCCTATCCTTTTACCCTAAAACTAACCCCTAAACCTAACCCCTACACCTCACCCTAACTCTAACCCCAATCCTAATTCTAACCATACCCCTTCATAAAACACTAACTCCTAACCGCTAACCCTAACACTAACCAAAAACCCTAATCACTAATCCCTAACCCTAACGCTTAACCTTTACCCTAACCGTTAACCCTCACCCTAAATCTTAACACTGACCCTAACCTTTAGCTTTAACTCTAAGCCTAACCCTTAAACCTACAGTAAGGAAGACCCTTAATGCTAATGGGATCCCTTATCCCTAACCCTAACACTACAGCTAAAAATAACCCTAACCTTGGATCCTTAAACCTAACCCCTAAAACTTACTTTAACCTCAAACCCTAACCCTAATCCTAAGCATTAAACCTAACCCTATCTCTTAACCCTAACGCTAGCCCTTACCCTAACGCCTAGATCTAACCCTAAATCTAACCTACCGCCTAATACTAACCTTAAGCACTAATGCTAACACTAACCCTGACCCTAAACCTACCCGTAACCCTTAACACTAACCCTGTCCGTGAACCTTAATCCTGACCCTAACCATTACCCGCACCCAAGCATTTAACCCTGACCCTAACCCTAATCCTCAATTCTAACCCTAACACTAAACCCTAACCCTAAGCCCAAAACTTATCCCTAATCCTATCCCTTAACCCTAACCCTAACCCTAATGCTACCCCCTAAACGTAACCCTAACCGTGACCAGTAAACCTAACCCTAACCTCTAACACAAACCATACCACAAAACTCTAACCCTAAAACTAACCCTAACCCTAACCCTAAACCTAAACCCTAACTCTTAACCTTAACCCTAAGCGTTAACTCTCATGCTAAACTTTAATCCTAACCCTAATCCTAATCTTCAACCCTAAACCTAACACTTAACCCTAACCCTGTACCAAACCCTAACGCCTCATCTTAACCCTAACCGTAAACCTCAACCCTAAACCAAACTGTAACCGTTAAACCTAAGAGTAACCTTTAACCCTAACCCTAATCCCTAACCCTAAGCCCTCACCCTAACACTAAATTTCATCCTTAACCCTAACCAGAGTCCTAACCCTAAATCTAATTCTCAGACTTCTTGCTTTCTTAGAGTTTAGAAAGCCTGCAATCCTCCCATGCCATGCGTGAAAGGAGGCTCTACCACTGTGTCCTGCATGAAACCCACGGGCCCATACCCAGAGTATGATAGAGTGGGTTCTCGCGTACAATCCCAGCCCCCTAAACTCCCCCCGCCCGCCTAATGCAGACAGGGCCCGTGCGCTAAGCATAAACAATACCTTTAACAGATAACCCTAACCCTGAACATAACACCCAACCCTGTTCCTATTTCTCCCCTAAACACGTAAACCTCACCGTGCGCCTAACTTTAACCTCTTATCCTAACGTTAATGCATAACCCATTTCCTGAGAACAACCCCTATCCCATAATTCTAACCCTATCTCCTAGTCATCACTGTGACACCTAATCCCTAACCCTAATTCTAAACCGCTAACCCTAACCGTAACCCTACGTACAACCCTGACACTGACAGTAACGCTTACTTCTAACCCCAACGCTATGCTTAACAAAAACCCTAACCCTTCACCCTAACCCTTCACCCTAACCCCTAAGCCTTACCCTAACCCTTAACCCTAATCCTAATCCTAACCATTAAACCTAACCCTAGCTCTTAAACCTAACCCTAAACTTACCCTCACGACTAGACCTAACCCTGACACTAACCTAACACCTAACCCTAACCAGAACCCCTAAAGCTAATCCTGAACCCTATCCCTAACCCTAGCAGTAAATTTAACCCTAAACCTAAGCCCAACCCGTAACCCTAATCCTATCCTTTTACCCTAAAACTAACCCCTAAACCTAACCCCTATACCTCACCCTAACTCTAACCCCAATCCTAATTCTAACCATACCCCTTCATAAAACACT
>NW_027182931.1:112500-115000 GCF_041146395.1 Eulemur rufifrons
AAAACTCTAACCCTAAAACTAACCCTAACCCTAACCCTAAACCTAAACCCTAACTCTTAACCTTAACCCTAAGCGTTAACTCTCATGCTAAACTTTAATCCTAACCCTAATCCTAATCTTCAACCCTAAACCTAACACTTAACCCTAACCCTGTACCAAACCCTAACGCCTCATCTTAACCCTAACCGTAAACCTCAACCCTAAACCAAACTGTAACCGTTAAACCTAAGAGTAACCTTTAACCCTAACCCTAATCCCTAACCCTAAACCCTCACCCTAACACTAAATTTCATCCTTAACCCTAACCAGAGTCCTAACCCTAAATCTAATTCTCAGACTTCTTGCTTTCTTAGAGTTTAGAAAGCCTGCAATCCTCCCATGCCATGCGTGAAAGGAGGCTCTACCACTGTGTCCTGCATGAAACCCACGGGCCCATACCCAGAGTATGATAGAGTGGGTTCTCGCGTACAATCCCAGCCCCCTAAACTCCCCCCGCCCGCCTAATGCAGACAGGGCCCGTGCGCTAAGCATAAACAATACCTTTAACAGATAACCCTAACCCTGAACATAACACCCAACCCTGTTCCTATTTCTCCCCTAAACACGTAAACCTCACCGTGCGCCTAACTTTAACCTCTTATCCTAACGTTAATGCATAACCCATTTCCTGAGAACAACCCCTATCCCATAATTCTAACCCTATCTCCTAGTCATCACTGTGACACCTAATCCCTAACCCTAATTCTAAACCGCTAACCCTAACCGTAACCCTACGTACAACCCTGACACTGACAGTAACGCTTACTTCTAACCCCAACGCTATGCTTAACAAAAACCCTAACCCTTCACCCTAACCCTTCACCCTAACCCCTAAGCCTTACCCTAACCCTTAACCCTAATCCTAATCCTAACCATTAAACCTAACCCTAGCTCTTAAACCTAACCCTAAACTTACCCTCACGACTAGACCTAACCCTGACACTAACCTAACACCTAACCCTAACCAGAACCCCTAAAGCTAATCCTGAACCCTATCCCTAACCCTAGCAGTAAATTTAACCCTAAACCTAAGCCCAACCCGTAACCCTAATCCTATCCTTTTACCCTAAAACTAACCCCTAAACCTAACCCCTACACCTCACCCTAACTCTAACCCCAATCCTAATTCTAACCATACCCCTTCATAAAACACTAACTCCTAACCGCTAACCCTAACACTAACCAAAAACCCTAATCACTAATCCCTAACCCTAACGCTTAACCTTTACCCTAACCGTTAACCCTCACCCTAAACCTTAACACTGACCCTAACCTTAACCTTTAACTCTAAGCCTAACCCTTAACCCTACAGTAAGGAAGACCCTTAATGCTAATGGGATCCCTTATCCCTAACCCTAACACTACAGCTAAAAATAACCCTAACCTTGGATCCTTAAACCTAACCCCTAACACTTACTTTAACCCCAAACCCTAACCCTAATCCTAAGCATTAAACCTAACCCGATCTCTTAACCCTAACGCTAGCCCTTACCCTAACGCCTAGATCTAACCCTAAATCTAACCTACCGCCTAATCCTAACCTTAAGCCATAATGCTAACTCTAACCCTGAACCCTAAACCTAACCGTAACCCTTAACACTAACCCTATCCGTGAACCTTAACCCTGACCCTAACCATTACCCGCACCCAAGCATTTAACCCTGACCCTTCCCCTAATCCTTAATGATAACCCTAACACTACACCCTAACCCTAAGCCCAACACTTAACCCTAATCCTATCCCTTAACCCTAACCCTAACCCTAATGCTAACCCCTAAACGTAACCCTAAGCGTGACCAGTAAACCTAACCCTAACCTCTAACACAAACCATAGCACATAACTCTAACCCTAAAACGAACCCCAACCCTAACCCTAACCCCTAACTCTTAACCTTAACACTAAGCGTTAACTCTCACGCTAACCTTTAATCCTAACCCTAATCCTAATCTTCAACCCTAAACCTAACACTTAACCCTAACCCTGTACCAAACCCTAACACTCATCTTAACCCTAACCGTAAACCTCAACCCTAAACCAAAGTGTAACTGTTAAACCTAAGAGTAACCTTTAACCCTAACCCTAAGCCCTAACCCTAAGCCCTCACCCTAACACTAAACTTCATCCTTAACCCTAACCAGAATCCTAACCCTAAATCTAATTCTCAGACTTCTTGGTTTCTTAGAGTTTAGAAAGCCTGCAATCCTCCCATGCCATGCGTGAAAGGAGGCTCTACCACTGTGTCCTGCATGAAACCCACGGGCCCATACCCAGAGTATGATAGAGTGGGTTCCCGGGTACAATCCCAGCCCCCTAAACTCCCCCAGCCCGCCTAATGCAGACAGGGCCCGTGCGCTAAGCATAAACAATACCTTTAACAGATAACCCTAACCCTGAACATAACACCCAACCCTGTTCCTATTTCTCCTCTTAACACGTAAACCTCACCGTGCGCCTAACTTT